>NC_067411.1:80104112-80404112 GCF_009764475.1 Pristis pectinata
TATAAATCATGAGGGGCATAGATAGGGTTGAATACAGTCTTTTTCCCCAAGGGAAGGGAATCAAAAACTAGAGGGCATAGGTTTGAGGTGAGAAGGGAAAGGTTTAAAGAGACATGAGGGGTAACTTCATGCAGAGGGTGGTGTGCATATGGAATGAGCTGCTAAAAGAAGTGGTTGAGGCAGGTACAATAACATTAAAAAGACATTTGCACAGGTACATAAATAGGAAACGTTTAGAGCAATATGGGCCAAATGCAGGCAAACAGGACTAACTTAGATAGGCATATTGGTTGGCATAGCTGAGTTGGGCCACAGGGTCTGCTTCTGTGCTGTATTACTCTGTGACTCTATAGCTGATAGAGAGGTGATATCTTTTCTGTTAATAGTATAGTTAGTTGGGAACACACTTCCCAAATTTGTATCTAGTGAAATTCATTAATGCAATACTGCTGTACATCTGAAACATTTATGGTGAACGTAAGGAGGATACTGGATAAATGGGGGCAATAAAGCTTTATCGTTGGAAGAATAAAGACAGCAATCCATTATATCAGGGGCATTGTTTGAGTGAGACTGCATTATGAAAGTGGCCCACTGAAGCTGGATATTAAAGACAATGGATATTGTTGGTGCATGGTTGAGATTAGCAGAGGAGGCAATAATGGTCTTGCTAAATATTCTTTAATTTGTTTTGAAAGATATAATGTTCTGAGGGGGTTAGATGCTGAGAGGGTGTTTCCCATCACTGGGGAATCTAAAACTAAGATCGTAGTTTTAAGATGAGGAGGAGACGTTTCTTCTCGCAGGAGTTCGTGAATCTTTGGAGTTCTCTGTGCTGTGGAAGCCGAGCTGGGCTTTATGGGAAAGAGTCAGGAAATTGGAAATTACCCCAAGATCAGCGGTGATTGGTATTCAATGACAGAGCGTGCTCGAGCGGTGATATGATCTATTCCTGCTAGTATTCCATATGCTACTATTGCATAGGCTTTTCTACATTAAAGCTTACTCTGGAGATAAAGAAAGAACTTGAGAAGTGAACTTATCTGGGCAAACTCTGGAGAAAGCAAAAATAGTAAAGAAAAATCAGAAAGAAAATACTAGAGGATGGATATGAAAATAAGAGCCTTAAATACACTTATGGAAAACAGAAGTGAGTCAAGGCATCTGTGGAGGGAAATGGACAGTCGACGTTCGGGTCGAGACCCTTCATCTGGATGAAATGAAGAGAGATTTTCCAGCGAATCCAGTAAATTTAAAAGGTACACGGGAATAAGGGTCCCAGTGAGTCAGGGTGGAGTATGGCAAACATCCCCTTGTGAGCCGGATGCCAAAGCATCAGAGTGCCAAACCACTGGAATTTCCGAGTTTACTGCATGTCCTCTTTCCACTACTCATTCGATCCTGTTTCTTTCCCCTGCTTCTTGCGTCATTAAAATAGAAAAGCAGGATTTCCATCATTCTGGTTTTAATGCTATATTTTGTGTAAGGTTGTATTTTGGACAGGAGACAAATACGAAGTGAAGTCAAAATTTAAAGATCAATCAGCCACTCACAATGTAGAATGCAAAACCAGAGGGTTCTTTGACATACTTTCACTATTAAACGAGGCAGTATGGCATTATTAACATTAAAAATATTTATTACAGACAAGCCTCGACCCACTGTACCACGTAAGAGGTAATATAAGTTCGATTAAATGCAAGCCCTCATGGTTTGATAAACAGAAAGCTGGCGAGATACTATCATTCTCATCTATTTATTCTAAACGCAAGCCACGAAGCAGGAAATAGGCTTTGAATGAAATATACATATGACTCGACGTGCACTTTCCTTCTGTGGTGCTTGGCAGTTGAAAGACAGCCAAAATTTGATGCATTTGGCAAGAGATTTTCGGCAAGCTAATATTCTATCTACGCAGAGACAAGCTGGTTCATGTGACACGACTATTAAGGTACCCCTAGGCTGGTAATAATTGTCCATAAAGCAATTATTACCTTCGCTCAGTTCTCTGGAACACTGACACTGGGAGGCGCGGTCTGCTTTGTGTCTGAGGTGTTTCAGTGCGAGGTTGTCCTGATTGGATCGCGTACTCGGGCGTCGCTCCAGCCCACCAACCCGCTGATGCGAGTGGCTGGGGTAGCGGTCAATCACATCGAGGGGCGGGCCGTTGCGGACGTCTCAGCTGGAATTTGAGGCAACCGGAGAGTTGCTTCTGGGAGCGGCGCCGGGCACGTTGGTTTTGCGGGCGGAACCGTTGCTTTATTCCTTTCTCAACTCCGGCCAGTACAAATTATTGATCATAAACTTGTTAATTGCGAACGTTTCCTCTCCCAACCTTACAACTGGACGCGACGGATAGATAAGTTTGCTGATGCAACCGGAGTAAAAGTGCATGTGTCGGTGAGTTCTCATTTTCTTGTGACATTTGCCGTTTGAGAGATTTAACCGAGCCCAGCTGCAGTGTTTATTGAGGATTGTGTAACAGGAACACCAATAGTAGGGGTTAGGAGATCCTGGAGGCTGGAAACTTGGTTGTCATGGTTCAAAAATAGAATTCTGTGCGTGTCACCATGAAGGGATAACGATGGTCGTGATCTTGAACTTCTTCCTGTGTCTGCCTTGGGCTGCAATCTAGCCGTGAACTTTACGAGCTGTGCTTTTACAAAGCGGGATTCTCCCGGTCCTTCAGAAGGACACAATGAAAAGAAACTATATCTTGTGGTGGTTTCTCTTTTCTCACACATTCGAGTGCAGTTTGCATCTAACTGTGTCCCAGCCAGTTGCATTAATCGTGAGTGATTCGGGTGCAATTGCTGTAGATGGCAACAGATTGGTGGATTTTTTTTTATCTGTCACTTTACAAACACTTCATGACAAATGTTTTAATTTATAATCTCAAGGGTTTAAAAGCACGCACACTGCATATTCGCAATTGCTGTTTTTATGTCTGTTTACGAACATTCTTGACACACGTTTTAATTTGCCTAAATGGTTTAAATACACGCACTACATCTTCTCAGCGGCTGTTTTTACGTTATTTACAAACAATTCACGACAAATGTTTTAATTTATAATCTCAAGGTTTCAAATGCACGCACACTGCATATTCACAGTTGCTGATCAGGATTAAATAAGGTATTTTCGTCCTTAATTGTACTGGCCAATAGCCCGAGAGTTCAGAAACGTTTCCAGGAAGAAACTGTGTCGTGGATTCCAGTAGAAAATTTGAATACAACCAAAAAGCTGTAAGTACTCAGCACGTCAGGCAGCATCGGTGGAAAGGGGTAGAGTTAACGTTTCGAGTCAATGACCTTTCAACACAGCATTAATTCTCTGTCTATCTGTTTGGAATGTTGAAAAATAAATTTAGGAATATTGACCTTTGACATCTGTAGAATAACATCATAAAGAGAATTAACTGGCAGGAAAACCACAGACATTTTTAATTGAAGTCTTTTAGTACTGATTTAGCACAAGTTAAAACTGACATTCCGCAGAATTCAGCAATGCCTGGATATTTTTCTATTTAGCAGTTTCATAGGTGGGGGATAGTTCTATTATGCTGACAGCCTCCTAGTATCTTGTTAGTTCATGCTGACCTGTGTGCTGTTGGTCATTTTGACTGTTGATGTTAGTGCAGCCTTCCTGATGCTCTTCTCACCCGAAATCCATACTTCAACCCCTTCCCCCCCCCCCCCCCCCCATACCCAACACTCATTCCAGCTTAAAAGTGTTGAAACCTGGCTGAGACAAGCTAACTCTTATTGGCAACAGTTTGTTTCTCTTTTATGCTTGCATGTTTCATTTATTAAGCCATAATTATAATTTTAAGAGTGAAATTCAACCTTACAGTGATTAAGGAATATATTGATTCCAGTTTGGGTGATGTTGGGACTTGGAGAGGAATTTGCAGGTAAGCATTCTCCCAACAAGCTGCTATCCTTAACATTTAAGGTGATAGAGGTTATACATTTGTATCATATGTCTGAAAGATGATATGCATGTGGTACAGTTTGTATATGGTACCCACTTCAACCATGATACGTAGGTGGTGGAGGGAATGATTGTTCAGAATAGTGGATCAGATGGCTATCAAGTGGCCCACTTTGACCTGGATAATGTAAAGCTTCTTCAATATTGTGGCTCTGCACTTTGCAGATAAATGGACAGTATTTCGTCGTGCTTCTGATCTGGCTGTTGTACAAGATGGAAAGGTTTTGACAAGTCAGGAAATGAATACGATTCTGGCGTGATGATCCTGTCACAACGGTCAAGTTCCTGGTTGATGCTGGAGTCTCAGTGAGGTTAATGCTATTGGTTGTCAGTGGGAAGAGGTTAATCTCTATTTTGTTGAAGATGGTCATTTTCTTAATTTGGTGGGTAAATTTTGCTGTTCACACAAACCTGTATTTAAGTGTTGTGAATGTCTTGCACCATGTAGACATGACCTCTTTGATTATCTGACATGCTGCAAATGGAACTGAAAACTCTGATCATCAGTAACTAATCCCATTTCAGATCTTATGATGGAGGGAAAGCCTTTCATGAAGTAGCTAAGAATGTTTGGTTCTTGGACACTGCCTGGGGAATGTTTCTGTTTAAATTTTACTATTGAAAATACTTTTTTTTTTGCCTCCAGAACTTTAAGTAATGTAAAAGTACTACTTCAGGTATGATCTAAAAGTAACTCATCTATTATACTGACATAGCCACTGTGCAGATTGGTCTCAATTGCTGAAGATCCAATCTTCAGAGCCATTTACTAGGCATGCTTTATGTTTAAATCTTGCAGTTTAGTAACCTCCTATCAATCATAAAATGAAGAAAATTGTGTTCATTATTTATAAAGGGAAAATATTCCAGTCTGTGCTCTTTTTTAAAAAAAAATCAAGAAACACTCAAATAGATTAAAAGATTACTTGAAACATTCATGAACGTTCAGATTTCGAATTATCAATATCAAAGTAGAGGTAATGCATCTCTTAGGACGTTAATGATAAAATAATTTAAGAAAGAACATGGTCTGTAAGATCTTTATGTTTAAAAATCCAGGAATGTTGCCCTAATCCTTTTCAACTGACCTATCTTTGTACTTTGACCAAAGAATAAAATAGTATTAACATATAGTAGGCAAGAAGTAGTCAAATCTGTGATCGCATTTTGTTACCCGTTCCAGGAATGTGACGTCTGTAATCTGCATCTCATTCAAAGTACTTGGATTAATTGGGAGATCTTGACAGGAAAAGCACATGGTACTATAAGGTTTTGGCACTGAGAGCCCAGGATTCAAGCTGATACATGATTGTATATTGTACTCCTTCATTCCCATGATTCACTGCTGATTGGAGATCTGTAAGTGATTTGCTAGAGGCTAAAAAATTCCTAGTGATGCACAGTGAGAACACTGGAGAGAATTTGTAAAGTTGCAACAATCAAGAAATATTTTCTCTGTGATTGACAATGTCTTTCATGTAAAAATAAGTATTGAAATTGGTTTAATCTTGCAAAAGACATAAATGAGTTAACATAGAACCATAAGTGTGTATCTTGTACCTCACTCAGGATGTAGAAGTGTGAAGTACAAATACATTTCCCATGATTACTCCATCCATTTAGCAGGTGAGAACAGAAGCTAATCTAATGGCAGACGTCAGGCCCCAAGAAAATCTGGATCTGGCATTATTTGTTGGAATTCCAGCATTTCACAGCACCATGATAAAGGGGGAACCATTACAATTCCTCAGTCCTCTGAGTCACATCATGTAAATGCTGTGTAAATTATTTACCTGGCCCTGCGAATGGCAAGACATTGATTTCTGCTCCTTTCTTCCTGAAGAATGCACTGTGAAAAGGGAAAACTACATGAAATAATGCACCTGGATTGCTGTGGAACTGGTCAAACTGGCCAATTTAAATGGTGTAGATACAGGCAGAGGAATGGAAGCAGATGTCTGTTCACCTACTTGACCAGAGAACTACATTTTGTAGATTGAAAGAGCATTAATTTAAATAAATGGGTCGATGGAAGGAAGCGGTTTTATTTATAATCTAATTTATTATAGGTTCACTTTATCATTCAGAATGATCTGCAGTTTCTTAAATAACCTAAAGTAGTGTGGATCATACAAAGTAATAAAACTTTGTAGACTTAAAGAAAGAAGTAATATTTGCAGATGTTGAGTGGAAGGTCTGTTTGCCATTTCCTATGTCTCAAGCCAGAAGCGATAGCATTGCTTCCAGCCGGCAATGCCTCATTTATATTGCTTGGCTCCAATTAGAAATGTCCCACTCAGGAGGGAGGTCTGCACATACATATGAATTTGCACAGTGCTTGCCTCTCTCTCATAAAATTTTAAATGTTTTTACAGCTTGTTTTTAAACAGTGCTGGAAATTTATTCCAAGGGTTTGGCATACCAATGAAGTTATATTCCATAGATCATCATCCCCCAACTATATGAGATTATCTCTCTGGATTTGGGGTTCTGAATCTAATTTAGTGTTATGTCACAGATGTAGTGTTGCTGCAAAGCAAAAACAATTTCATTTATTGTGAAATGCATATCACAATGTGTGGGTATGTTAGAATTTCTTTTATATTTTACAGGATGTGATTTTATACTTGCGTAACTGGTGATTTTAGGCAATGACAGGTTGAGATGACAGCATATTTAGTTTGTCAGATTCCTCTCACTTGCATGATGAGCTCTTGAATTTGTAGTTTTAATATTTATAATTGAGTAATATGGGCATATTAATTATGTTGTAAAGACCATTTCAATAAGCAACCATTATGGTAACAACCAATAATCTCTCACGATTTAAACAAAAATTGATTTTTTTTTATTTCTTGTGTCTTTTTGGCAAAAGAATGTCATAAATCCTGCTGTTTAGATTTTGGATGTGTTGGATTTCAATGAGGCAAGCTTATGAAGTGAATTTAAAACTGGCTAAATGTCCTGCATTAGACTGGTGACTATACTTTTATATGTACTTAATTGGCTGCAAAGCACTTTGGGTTCATCCTGAAGTTGTGAAGACTACTTTCTTTATTTAAAATTAAAAAGAATAATTCTAAATATAGTTGTATCAATGTGGTATGATCTTGTGACTTGGGAAATGGTATTTTTTATGTCATTTAAATAGATAAATGGTGATAGAGTTAGTCATCTAAATTTGCACTTAAGCTTGTGTAAGAAGGGGTGTGACTATTTTAATGAAAAGCCTAAAATGAGATGCAAAGATGAGTTGATCCATAATGGATGAAATTTAAGATGGATCAAAATAGAGAAATAAAGGCAGGAAATAAAAATAAACAGGAATATAAATTAGGTGGTTGTTGGCAATAAGACATAATAATGACTATTCACAGTTTATCAATACCAACGGCACAATACAGTGAGCAAACCAGATCATGGATATGTTGCTGGATGGAGAGAGCACAACTGGTAATGAAGACCTGGTAATGCAATAATAATTATTTCTGTATAAGTATATGCCAATCTGATAGGCATTTTAATGAGGGACAACCAATTTGCCTAGTTGAAGATTCTAAACCAAAACAATTGAGTCATTTACGCTGATAAGGTTTAAGGGAGAAAATTTAACTATTTTCTGTAGTTTGAGTCTTGGTAATTTACTTGAAAATGCCATAAGTTCTAGACTTGAAGATACTGGGGTTTTCTTTTTTCAAAATCTAAATTCATTCATTGCCCTCCCTATTCTGGCACAGAATAGGATAAAATTAAGCAGGGGCACATCCAGTTTGTCCCTGTGTTAACTGAGTTGACTGCCATTTAAAACTGCACGTGGCAAAGACATTCGCTAATGGGGTCCTGTTTAAAAGTTTGGATTAGCCTACAGTGATGTCATCAGGACACAATCTGCAATTTTAATTTGAAACTTAAACATCAGAGCAGTGACAGCCTCTGTACCAGGCCAAACATGCTGGGAATGGGGCAAAATTGTAGAGCTTCTCTGAACTTCCTTCCCATCCAAGACAGAATTTCTCTGATGGTATGCTTGCTAGGGATCATTCTCTCAAATCTCCAGTGGGAACTTGTTTAGGAGGTCACCAAGAAGTATTTCAATGAGGCCTACCCATTGGTCCTGGGCAGCAAAGGGAAAGTGCACAGACAGTTCAGATTAAAGTGCTTTCTACAGAAGTTGATGAATACAGGGAATGGACTGTCCAAAGAGCTAATAGACGGAGAGTCTGGAAAACAGAAGAATATATAATAAGCAGTTGAGGGAACATGTGATTAAGGGCTATTAGCTTTTGGGACTGAACAGACAGGCTGCAAAGGGAAAGTGCACAGACAGTTCAAATTAAAGTGCTTTCTACAGAAGTTGATGAATGTGGGGAATTAAAGGAACTGGGGTTTTTTTTTTGTATCGAAATTTACTCTGCATTCATATTTTGAGGGTTTACCAATTAACATAATGCATTCTCTGATCTGAAGAAATGATAGTGTACATAATTTGTAAAATGGATTATGTGGAAATTGTGATCTCTCTGGATTACATTTATAGTGATTTCAGTGCACATTGAAGTCTGAATTGAATACAGCCTGACACCAATTCCAGCTCAAATTAGATTAGTATGTTATTAATTTAAAAATTGATTTTTAATGTTGGTGCAGAACAAACTCACATTTGCATTCATGTTGATCACAGGTGCAGGGATTTTCTGCTTTTACACTTGTCTGTCCATGTTACCTCCATTAAATTGAATCGGTAGAGGATGTGTTTCTAGTATTTTCTGGGTTTTTTTACTTCAGATTTCTAGCATCTGCATATTGTTTGATGTTCACGTGCAGAATCATAAATGCAGATTCTGTGTGAATTATTCTAAATAGATGAAAGATCAAGGTATTTGGACTAAGTATTTAGTGCTGGGAATGTTCAAATTAATGTTTAAAATGTTCATAGCTTGATCCTGTTATAAAGATATTGGCCTTGAAGTTATATTGTGAAACACAAGATTTTTGTGCTATGCAATGCTTTGTGGTTAAAAATTGATTGCCCAAAGCTATTGGGCTCTTCTGTGACTGCATGGTGCACTATGGTAAATTGTATTATGGTCCTCCATGTGCAAGATGCCAGTAAGCACAATTCTCTTCAACTCTGCTTGATGGTAGTCTGAGTGTTCATATCGCCTGCTCTAATTAATGTTAAAGGGTCTGTCCCTACCTCAGTCACTCTTGGATAGTCCACCAGTGAAGCAAGACCTGGAGCACCCTTGAATGGTCCATGTGCTTCATCTCACAGCTAAGTCCTCCTTTCTTGGGGAAAGAGTCCATCCAAACCTATAATTACCTCATACATTCAACCTATGTCCCAGCTTGAATGAGAATACCATGGATATTCCATAAACCATTGTTTTGGCATGAGTTTTCAATCACAATAGAATTTCTAGCCCATTTTTTTCACATTTAAGTAAAACAAAAGGTATTTAAAGTTTGTGGTGTCACATACCACTTCTGGTATGTTATAAGAAAATATATTATCTGAAATGATGAGTTGGATTTACATAATAGTTACAATTCTGCTGTGCGTGGAAATATGCATTTGATGAGCAATAAATGCCATTTATTTTTCCTTATGTTGATGCAGCATTTTTTTTGGAAAATAGATAAGTTTAATGTGCTGGCTCTGAAGTAAACTGAAGTAAATCTTAAATCCATTTCCCATTCATGCTTCCTGTTGGTATTCTGCATGCTGAGCATTAATTGATCCCTTGTGAAATAAATAGATCATTTAGTGGGCCTCTGAGAAAGGAAAGAGTATTGTAGTGTTGTGAAACTAGAGTTTCCATTAGCTTATAACTTCATTCAGCAACTTAACCCCCTTGATAAATGTGAGGCCCTGGAAAATTCTGGAAAGGCGGGGAAAAGGCAGCTGGAGAAGCTCTTCACTGTTACGGCCTCCTTCCATTCATCACAAGCATACATTTATTAAACTAAGCCACAAGCTGATAGAGATAAATTGTAAGGCATGATTAGGCAATTGATTTAGGAATTAATGTGCCACAATTCAAAACATGTTTGTGCTCCTTTAGTCTTGCAACCAGCTTGATTTGTGGTGTTTAACTCCTTAAAAAGCTTGCAGTGAAAAATGCTTGACTTTTCATTTGTTATTATGTATCCCCAATATATGTGGTGTCATAGATAACCTTCAGGTGAAAAGATCTGCTACTGAATTAGTGGAATCATTAGAACCCTGCCTATGTTGTGGGTAAGATGGACAAAATTGTAGAAAAGTAATATTTACTTTTAACAACTGAAGTAATTTGCAAAAGTCACTGGGTATATTTCTGGGGTGAGAAGACACATCTTAAGCTACATAAGTGTTTAATTTATGCTATCAAATCATGCTTGCGGAGTGTTATACTCAGTAACATTTAGTTTTCTCCTACATTCTTCTGCATATTGCAGTTCATTGCTTTGATCAGCGAGAAAGGTGAATGGTTTGGTCCAAGGGGTCTGCTGCAGATGCAGGTGAGTTTAGGTTGGGATTGAGTGGGCAAACAGCAGGTGGGGAAAGTTGACATAAAGCCTAGAGACTGAGGGAGTTGAAGCAGGTTGGATGATCTGGCCCATTGCAGCAGAGGCCAGATATTGTGAAATCTGAAATTTCCAAAATATTGCATTTAACTTTGATAAGAATCATTAAAATTAGAGCGCATAAGAAGGAAGTTTGGCCCAGCAGCTCTGTGCTGTTGGTGATTCAACTGCAAGTATTTACACTGATGCAATGGTTATGTCAATATAGCCATAAACATTTATTGCAAGAAAGCCCATTCAACCAAACATATTGATACTGACTCGTTACTGAAGCAGTTCAAAGCTAATCTCATTTTTTTAACTTGGGAGTTGTGCAACTCTCAACTTGGCTCAGTTCACTGCTGTGCATAGTCAATAAAATGTGGGTTCAATCGACGCTTCAGCTTGTACCCATCGCGCAGTTTGTTTGACACTTCAGTGCTAAGAATACTGCATTGTGAACTATTAAATCTTGACGTACAATCTAATGGCACTATTCAACGAAGAGCTGAGAACTCCTGTCAACATTTACACTCAACAAACACCAGCAAAATGATTGACTTGTCATGTCCTCAAATTAACTCCTATATTTAACCACTTTAATATTTTTCATTGTGATTTACTATCTTATTTTATGCATAAGAAATTCAAGTTATTTGAAGTGTTTTCCAGAAAACATAACAATTTGAGTAAACTAAATCCTGTGCTTAATACTGGCTCGCAATTGTAGTTCCAAACCAATAAGGAAAATGTAATGGGCTGGATCTTGCTTGATTTGGCCTGCTCCTCTCAATCACCACACATGCTGCTCCTGTTGCAGTGTTTGTTCTTTTACAGCCCCATAGGTCCAGTTGAGCACAGGTCTCACTGGTGTGGCTGTTCTGTGAGCAGATCCTGAGGCCACTCATTTTGGATTGTCCTGAATGATCAGACATTTTAAAATTGCAATTGATTTTAAAATGTTAACCATTAAAAATTATTAAAATGAAAACTTACGTAAAATAAATTGAAATAATGGAAATTAATTTTAAAATATTAAGATTAAAAATCACTTACATTTTCAGTCAAGGTCAGCCATCCCTTCCTAATGAATGGGTTTGTACAACGTTCCCCTGCGTAGCTGGCATTAAGTTGAAGGGCAGGTGCAATGTGCATCAGACCCTCAGCTTGGACATAATGAATCCAGTGTGTCAATGCAGAATCCAGCACCAGACTGGTATCTAACTTCCAGCTCATATGTTTTCCATGCCAGAAGTTGGGAATGAATTAACCCATATACCGCAGCCACTGAAATGCTGGCTGGCAAACAATGTGAATCATAAAGTAAATTTTGCACCTAGCCTTAGTGCAAATGTTGATTTATTAATATAGCCTATCCTTAGTTATAAAAACCATTGTTCTTTGTCTTTGAGGCCATTCTTCTATATTATGCAGTCTTGCAAATACCGTTTTGAACTTTTGTTCCTGTCACAGTTATCATTCCGTAATATCTATTTGCAAGACCTTTCTTAAACCTCGGGTTGCTTTAACCTATCTGTTATCTATTAAGTCATAGTCTTTGTAGTCTCTGCAATCTTTATTTCACTTGTACCTTATTCTTCTCCAGACTCTCTCACTTCCTTCTGTTTCCCCACCTCCCTCCCACTCATTCCTCTCTCGGATACATATCAGAATAGTTGGGAATCATGATGCAGACTGGAAGATGAAATTTTGGATAATAAAAACAAAGAGTGCTGGAAATAGCAGTTCAGGCCACATCTGTGGGAAGAGAAATGGAGCTAATATTTCAGATCAATTACGCTTCATCAGAACTGGGCAGGAGACAAAAGAAACTTGTAAAGCTGCAGGGAAGGTGGGAGATAGATGTCTCTAAGGTAAAACTGAGATGACCATGGGGATAAGCTGTAAACAAAGTTATCTGGTCATAAGTGAATGGCAGCAGCTGAAGATTGAGAACACTGGGTCTTCGAACTGAAACATTAACTCTGTTTCTCTTCCCACAGATGCAGCCTGACCTGCTGATTATTTCCAGCATTTTGTGTTTTTGCGGTTGGTGTTTCAATTTTTCAAATGAAATCTTTGAGTTCCACTCCTTGTATCCATAATCTGATTCTCTCCCACAGTGATCTATCCATTTGTGGGATGGAGCACTGCTGGCAAAAGAAGCATTTACTGCCATACTGAATTGCTCCCCGGGTGGCTTCAGAGGACAGTTGAGAGTTAACCACACATTGCTGCAGGTGTGGAATCGTGCATTGGTTAATTGAGCAAGGACAGCAGATTTCTTTCCCAAAAGTGAACCACGTGGGTTTTCATGACATTCAGTAGATTCCAGGTCATTATTGCTGATACTGTTTAGTAAATTGCAGATCTAGTTACTTAACTGAAATTCAATTATTTGCCCAAGCCTCCAGATTACTGGTCTAGTAATAATCACTATCCTTCCACACTCCAAAATATCCATGAGATCAGAATTAGACGGTTAAGATTTTATAAATTATTTCTTGAAAGGCAACCAAGCTTTAGGAATGATTCAATAGCCATTTAATCTATTATCAGGTGAGAGATTCACTATTAATTCGAATGGCTAAGGCATGTCAAGAATTGACCCATTCATGCAACATGTTACTTCTTGACCCTACTATAGATCTGCAGAATATTTGTGATAATGTAATCTGTCATATTTTCTGGTGGCACTCCATCTTCCTAATGGATTTTCATTATTCAATTCTTACAGAGATCCATTTCACTGGCTTTTGTGTTCAGTTGTTCTTCTGTATTCTTGTGGAAAGAAATAAAATTATTTGGTTAAACAGGAACATGGATTAGAGCCAATTATAATAAATGTTCTTCAAGATCTGTTGCAGAATTGATTTATGACAACGAAGCTGTTTCCTTCAGCTGTTATAAAGAAAAACTACAGAAAATGCCATTAAGTCAAAGACTTCATATGTTATAAGATGTAAAGCTATCAGGGACAGTTACATAGCTGGAATACTTGAGTAATATGAGCAAAGCACAACTAGTCAGTGCAGATATGGTATGTGTTTTCTCAATAGTTCAGAGTGTAATGAAAGCTGCTTTAGCAGCTTAAAGACAGCTGCTTTTGGGATAATAAAAAGTGTTTAAATTTGTTCTACAGGATGTGTTGCATTAATGATACAGACAACTCCATCTGTTTTAGATGTAACTTTTTTAGATTTGCACACTTTATAAATGGTTGGCAACTGTTTCAAATAATACTCTAACAATTTGTTTATTTTATTCCATTAATTGTGTGATTGAGAGAAAGCACAAGCCTGGGTAATTTCATTTAATAGAACAACTTCTGGTAAAATACAAGTTATGAATTTTGTATTACATACATTTTATACAATTGGAAAGAATGGATGTTTGCAAATTGCTTTTTTCCATGAACTAGCCAACGTGATTATTTTTCCAACTTTTTTTTCCACGTATTTCCAAATTCCTTGTCCCCAGAGTTTAAAGCCAAATAACGTATTGAACAGTGAAAGATTGTAATGGAGCTATGTTGGTATTAATGTGTATAGTTGTTGTGGTTGTGTCTGCAAAATTAGTTTCAAGCTGAGGTATAATGGGGGCTATTTTATATTACAGAACACCAGTGAAAAGCTCCCAGCGGCAGCTAGCTGTTCCCTAGTCAAAGCATCTCATAAAACTGTTGCCATCTGTCATGACTAATGCTATATAGCTTAATCATTGTGCCAAATATTGTTTGCCACTTGCAATGCAGAAACTTTTTTGTTTAAAAAAAAAATCTGTTCTTTCATTCATGAGTGCTTTGCTAGCAGTCTTACAGGAGGATTTTCAAATATAATGCATCAGGGTAAAGTGGTAGTGTAGTAGTTATATTGGGCCAATACTCCAGAGGTCTGGACCGACTGTCCAGAGACCCAGTTAACAGTGTGGAATTTAAACTCAGTAGAACTCTGGAGCTTTTAAAAAAAAAATCTAGTCACTAATAATGATGACCATAAAATCATTGGATTGTGTTTTAAAAACCCATCTGTTCACTAATCTCCTTTAGAGAGCAGAAAATCTGGTATCCTTAGATAGCCTAGCTAGTATGAGATCCCTGACTCATCAATGTGATTGACTATTAGGTGGCCCCCTGAATTGGCCTAACATACCTCTCAATTGTACCATAACCACTATGTTGAAATAAAGGATGTATTAAAGAATAAAGACCACCTGGCATTGACCTAGGCACTGAACTCAGACACTGAATTGCATCCCAGTTGACTAATCCTCCTCATGAGCACCCAGGGACTGGTGTCTAAATTGGGAGAGCTGACCCATGGGTTAATCCAGCAACAGCCTGATGCAGCAATTCTTACAGAATCATTCTGTAATGATAATGTGCCAGACTCCTCTGTCACAATCCTTGGACAAACCCACCTGAGGAGGTGGCACAGTGATGAACAGCCAAAAGTGTGTAGCCCTGAGAGTCTTAAATATTGATTCCAAACCCCATGGAATCATGTTTTGGTGCCCATGTTTGACATCCTCTTGATTACCATCTGTACACTCCCTCAGCTGATGAATCAATGTTTAACATGGGGGAAACAATGTGTGGAGGATGATGCACTGAAAGTGGCAAGTGTAGCCTCGTGTCCCATAATGATTATGTCTGAGTTCAGTGCCTAGGTCAATGCCAGGTGGTCTTCATTCTTTAATACATCCTTTATTTCAATATAGTGGTTATGGTACAGTTGAGAGGTATGTTAGGCCAATTCAGGGGGCACCTAATAGTCAACCACATTGATGAGTCAGTGGATCATCCCTAAAATGAGAAGGGCAGAGGGTATGGTGCTTAGTCCTTTGGAGTTTGTAGGAGCACCAAGCATACCTAAAAACTGAGTGCCAACTTGGTGAACCTACACCTAGAACTATATTCATGCTAAACAGCAGGCTACATGCTGGGTTAAGTGATCTCAAAACCAATGGAGCTGATCAAAGCACAACTCAGATCAAAGTCTTTCCAAATTGAGTTGTGAATGATGGTGAACATTTAAATAGCTAACAGGACGAGGAGGTTCCTAGAACATCTCCACCCTCAACGTTGGTAGCACTTGGCTAAATGCAGGGCTAAAGTATTTGCAATCATGTTCATCCAGAAGTGCAGAGTGGATGATCTACCTCTTGAGATATCTACCATCACAGAAGGTGGTCTTCAGCCAATTTAATTCACTCCACATAATTTCAAGAAATGGTTGAAAGCACTGGATAGAACAAAGGACTAAGCACCATACTGTCTGTAGTACTGAATAGCTGTGCTTGTGCACCAGCTGTGCCTCTAGCCTAGCTATTCCAGTGCAGTTAAAGCACTGGCGTCTACTGACAAAGTGTAAAATTGCCCAGGTATGCTCTGTTCTCAAAAAGCAGGGCAAATCTGCTCTAATTGCAGCCAAATCAGCCTACTCTCAATCAGCAAGGCAATGAAAGTTGTCGTAAGCATGACTATCAAGTGGCACTTACTCAGCAATAACCTGCGTACCAATGCCCCATTTGATTTCACAAAAACAACTCAACTCCAGACCTTGTCACAGCCTGGGCCCGAATGTGAACAAATAGCTGAATTTCAGAGGTAATGTGAGATTGACATCTGTGGAGTCAAAAGGCATAAGTCGACATTTTGGGTCGAGACCCTGCATCAAGTGTGAATAAGGAGCCTTGGAGTCCTGACATTCCCATCCCAAACTTTATATTCAGGAATAGCCGCCTCCATCTAATTTTGAGAAATGCATCCAACACAATACTGAAAACATTACAATTTTTGAAAGTAGTGATGTTTTAAATGGCATACGAAGTTATTATTGATTATAAACCTTTAAGGCCATTAAAGCTGGTTTTATGTGTGGATCATAAATAGATTGTCCACAATGCTCATTATAGCTAGTAAGTACGTACTGCTCCTTCACAAGCCAGCCTGTCATTTGAATTTTTGTGCATTAAATACAACGTTGAAATAAAATGACAGATACATAAATGTATTGTGGAACTAAACTCTGTCCAACTTTTCTCCCTATGTAACTGGAAAGTATTTTGTGTCATTCCATCAAAGAGAGGAGAATTTAATTTATGCATTAGAATTTAGTTACAAGTGAAAATGCATTTATGGTTATTTTTGGTATTTTGCAAAGTCACTTAATTGTCTGTTTTTGGAGAAATTTGTAAGTGAAAAATATATTTTACAATAACCAAAATATTCCCACTTTTTTTTTCAGAATCTTTGTTTAAAAAAAAATTGATCTTAATTAGCAGCGTGAAACAGATTGGCTCAACAGTTAGCATTCCAAGTCAGTGTCAGCCACTCCCAGGCATGGATACCTACTTGACAATTAGCAACTTTAGGCCTGGTTGATTCCCACCCCAAAATTTGAAACCTTAAAGCAGTGCATAGTTTATGATTTCTTGCATCAGTATGTTAAGCACTTCAGAAGTGAACTTGAGCTACTGTGAGCAGGGTAATCTGCACACCAGCCTTCATGGAATATCAGCTTACATTGATTCTGGTTTCTCAGTGCTGCAATGGAAATACCACTTATATTGCAGAGAGTTCAAATTAATATTCTTGGTAAATTGTTGCATTTCCCCAACATCTGTTAGAAGCAATTGACACAGGGTTTCGACCAGAAATGTTAACAATTCCTCTCTCTTCTTCCTTCTCCCCCCACCCCACCCCCCGCAGACGTTGCTCAGCATGCTGAGTTCCCCCAGCAGTTGCTCTAGATTCCAGCATCTGCAGTCTCTAGTGTGACGAATCTGGTTTCTGTCATTATTTCAGTTAGACTTTTAGGCCTGGAAATTCTCTGTTAGTGTGCACAACTCAAAAGACTTTAACAGGAAAACAATGGGACTTACTGCATCAGTCTTGAAGTTTGCTATTCTGCTTCCATGTCTACAGACTGTATGACACACAAATGCACAGTGATATGCAGTACACTTGTGTGCGGCACTTTGAGATTCGCTCACAGAAGTGTAACCTACGGATGCGCTCCTGCAGAAATGGGCCTTCACAACAAATGCAATGTCTACTTTGCCAATACAAAAAGGAAGTCTGTGTGAATAGGCTCCAGCCCATGTAGTTCATCATGGGTACAGGTAGATGCCTTTTAAGTTTAAATCTTGTGCAATGCTAGAGATTTCCTGCAACTGTCCCTCCACTATCATCACAGATCAGTACTAATGCAGTGCCTCCTCCCTGCCTACCACCCCACTCCCCCCACTCAACAGGTTGATCATGATCCTAGTCTTCACCCAATGTCATGCCAACCCCCTTCAGTTGCAATTATAATTTCACCCACCGTCACTCTTCTCCCACAGCTGATCCACTGACGCAGGCCTCCTTCCTGACCCAATCCTGGGGAGTCCTGATTTTCTTTGTTTTTCTCCCTGTACCCATCGCCCCCATCCTTCCACTCCCTGGTATTCTCTCTAGTTCTGCCATCCCAGCTGCAGTGCAGACAGGAAAAGCCCCTGAGCATAATAAACATGCATATTGCAGGGGTCTTCTGGACAAAACGTGTTGACTCTCTGTGCACTAATTGTTTAATGTGCTTTGCCTGACACCAAAGAATCTCTAAGGCCTATAAAGATAGAACACACTGAAAACACTAAGTGTATATGAGTAGACAGAAACAGTTAGAATTTCAGGTCATTGAGTTATCATCAAAGTGGGGAAAGAAGTTTGTAATATGTCTTTTTACAAAAAAAAGTACTGAATCTGCAAAAGAGAGGAGGGAAGGAATGAGAAGTTCTGTAAAAGGCTGGAGTGATTGAACAGTAAAGGGCTGAAGGTGAGAGACAAAGTAGAATGGTTTCGAAGAGGTGTAAATGATAAATAGTACAATAACTACCAACAACTGCGGCTGGAAAAATGGAAACATTTGACATAATCTGAAATTTGTGAGCAACAACCAATGTGCTGGAGGAACTCAGTGGGTCATGCAGCATCTGTGGGAGGAAAGAAATTGTCGATATTTCGGTCGCCTCAGAATCCTTTCTCCCTACTCCCCTTCTCCTCTTTACACTGGCCATCTCACCTCTCCACTCTCAGCCCTGATACAGGGTTTCGTCCCGAAACATCAACAATTCCTTTCCTCTCACAGATGCTGCTTGACCTGCTGAGTTCCTCCAGCACACTGTTTGTTGCTCCAGATTCCAGCATCTGCAGTCTCCTGTGTCTCCTCTGAAATTAGTGAACTTGGTGCAAGACCAGAAAGCTGTAAAGTGTCTAATTGAATGGAGTGGGCAGGCAAGTAAAAATGGCAAGCGACCTGAAGCTTTGATTCGTACTTGAACTCATCAGTTCAGTGTGCAACAATGTGATAGCTAATTGAATCCATGTTGTTCAGAGCTGGCTTAGGTTTTCAAACTGGATGTTGGTACCCTTGAGAGTGACGATTGTTTTCTTAATATTGATTGCCCTGCTAAACATGGTGCACACATCCACAAACTTGTTTCTCTTGATTTGCTATTCATCAGGGGAACTAGGTAAATGCAATTCCTTTGTATAGAGGCAGATTTGTGTAACACAGCAGAAATCTCATGAGTAGTTTCATTGTGCTGTTTTGCACAAGATTTAAATCAAAAGGAAGTTCAGTTATTATAGTGTGGTTTGGTGTTAGATGTTTTTGACATAAAAAGGTGTGCAGGAAGTCTTGTGTGGTGTTTACATTACAAATTGTTAGGTTTGTGTTTAGTGGCAAATATGTTGATCAAATTTTTACATACAGATAAAACATTCAATTTGGTGCTGTCTAAATGGAGTAGGTATAATAAAAATGCGGCCTTTCATGTTGCATGTTATCTTGCTCTTTTTAAATGTGATTTGCATTTTGGAAAAAAAATATGATTTCAATGCATTGGGTTGTAGAACAACATTCAAGTAATTCTGCACACTGCATCATACTTCTAAAAAGAAACTTCTGATGTTTCTTTGCATTGTTCTGTATGGCCAGGAAATTAATGACCAAATAATAACAGGTCAAGTGCCTCTGCCTGCAAGATGCCTGAAATATTGGAATACTCCCTTGACTATCTTTGAATTGGGCCTTGGTATCTTTTACATCCATGTTGGAGGACAGTCAGGATTTGCACTCAGCATCTCTTTCAAAAGACAGCAACTTCAACAGTGCAGCACTTCCTCAATACTGCACTAAAGTGCCAATAAATACCACAAGTGCCTTGATTATGTTTTCAAGTCTCTATGGTGGGGGTTTCTGCTACCTGAGTCCAAGGTGACAAGTGCTTCCAAAGTATTGCAGATGCTGGAAACCTGAACTAAAAACATAATGTTGGAAATGCCTATTAGAATCCCCTTTTGCCTTGCAGTATCATCCTTCTAGCACTCAATCACATGCTTTCCATTTTCTTCTTTTTTTCCATTTTCTCTCTCTCTCCCTGTCCTTGTTATTGTTTTTCAGCTTATCGCATCTCTAACTTTTTTATTCTGTTTTTCTCTCTTGGCCTGACCTGCTGATTTATTCCTAGAGTTTTCCACTGTGATTGGCTTAATATCCTGTTCATGATGAGTTCCTGGTCATACTGAGGAGGGGAACGAAAAAGTAATATTGTTCCAGTTAATGTGTGCACTTGTGGGGCAGTATGAGTAAGCTTTGTCCAATTTCCAAAAGTGATATCCACACCAGATAGGCAAGAGTCCCTAGGACAGCTAAGAAATCTAGAGGGATAACACCTATTCTCCTTGGAATAGTACCTGGCTATGTTGGATGTTTTTATTGGCATAGGAACTAAGACTGAAAATGTAAGCATATGAATAGGTATTCTTTGCAGATAAATGCATGGCCTTTAAGATTTTGTCTCAAGTGATACAACCTACAAATTGGTTAATACAGCAAACTTGTAAATGGTCTTGGTCCAGTATCTTTGACTTACAAACAGACCTACAAAGTAAATTTTGAATATCAACAAGGCAAAGAAAACGTAAAAGATAAAGTAAGGCATGAAAGAATGGATGAGTAAAGAGAGCAGTTAGTGGCCCAGGACTTGAGCTGGTGAGGAATATGTGTGTTTGAATACATGTCAAATAAAATTAAATCAAATTACTTTACCTTGTATATATTATTGATCAAAGGAGTACATTTTAATTAAAAGTTACCAGTGGTGTTACCTAGAGAAACTAAGCTGGGAGCCGGAGCTTGGCAGAGAAGCAGTGCACCCTAAAATTGGGATAGTGGAAAGTGGGTACAATAATAGTTACAAGTACAATCTATTTTTGTAAATTAAATCTAATTTTCCAGGTGTGACTAATGGTTATGATGGAAATAGCAGCACACTGAAATTATGACACAGAAAACAAAGCAGGAGATGGATGAAAAGTGTGCCATTTATTTTTAAAAATCATGGCTTCTTTAAATCTATATTTGTAAAGGACTTGGAACAAACAAAGAACTGTACCCATTTGTGTATGGCATATGCCCAAGATGTATCCTTCATTTCTTTTGTTTGATTTTAAAGTTAAAGCTGAATAATAGTAAATTACCATTTAATTTCCCTGAATTCCTCATTATATCCTCATCAAAATCATGATCATTTCAAGAATTTAGTGATTTGTAAAGTGTATCTTTAAGTGTTTGTGGAAATAATTCATACATTGATCTTAATTTAAAGCTTATAAAGAGGCCAAAAGCTGTATAGGATAGAGGCTATAAGATTGAAGGGATTGAGAGTTATTGATTTTACAAGGGGGTTGCAGGTTGTAATGAATTGGTGGAGAAGGGTTTAGAGAGGGAATTGCAGAGTTTAGGCCTTTTAGAGCTAAAGAGTCTGCTGTCATTGTTAGAACAACTAACATGAAGGAGTCCCAGAAAACCAGAATGGTGGAACAGAAGATTATTATCTGAGGATGCAGAGGCGAAGGGTTTTGAAAATAATGAATAAGTAATATCTAACTGTGAGCCATTGTAAATGATCGGTGAGGAGGACTTGGTATGAGCTAAAACCTGGGAAGTAGCACTTTAGATTTATAACTTACTGATGGAGACTGGCTAAAACTGCTTTGGAATAGTTAAGTCTAGAAGTAACAAAATTGTGAATAAATGTTTCAGCAGTCAATAGAATAGAGTCGGCTGATCTTACAAAGGTAAAAATAGGCAGTCTTATTAAAGGCACAATTGCAAAAATACAGTTTTGGAAAGAGCACGGATATATGTGGTCAGAAGCTCATCAACACGATGTAAAACTTGTTAAGTACACTTAGTAATTTCATTCTTATTGATGTGGATTCTTTCATTAGAAAGCTAACATCTTTTCTGTCTTTGGTTATCAAAGATATGTTGAAATTTCAAATTCTGCACTGACTTAAAGATTTCTGTCAACATATTACAACATGTATAGTTATAAGAAGAATGAATTTTTCTTCCAGCAACATTCATTGCTGTTATACCTCAGTATGCAAAACAAAAATTATTAATGACAGCTTCACAAAACCACATGTCCATCCCAGAAAACTTGTAGAACTAGGACTGTTGAAGCATCCATTGTACAAATCAGATTGCCAGTGCCATCTTATACTCCGGCACAAGGCTCCTTTGATTGTCCTGGTTACGGTTAGAGTGTGAGAATTGGTAATTGTTTCTAATCTTTATAAAAGATTTAAAGATAACAAGATTTTAATTGCTTAATTGTCTTTTATGCAGTAATTGACCCTCATTGTTTCAACACTTGTCATTTTTCCTTTCTGACCCTTTCATTGTCAGCATCTGCCTCTCTCCACAACTACTCAAAGTGATTAATGCCTAGACAGTGTTAATTGTATAGGCATCCATTGGTTCACGACCCCAGGAAAGAAAGTGGAGGGCATACATTGCCTATAGAAATGTATCTGCATCAGAAGACAGTTTTGAATATGGACGGAAACTAGTTGCCGGAGAAATGGTTGAAAGAGGAAGTGTAAGAATGTATGGTGTGAGGAAATAATACTATTTTATCAAGTATATAACTGACTAAATGGTATATTTCTCATGATGAAAGCAAAGGTATAGTGCTCTAAGTTAGATATTGTGTGGAATATTTATGTGGAATATTAGATTTGTCCCATGTGCATCTGAAAACCTTTTGTGCACTTTGCCGGCTGAAAAAAAAATTGTAACTTGCCATAATACCGAGATTCATTGATTGCTCTCTTTAATCAGCATATTTTGTCCAACTACAGAAACTTGATCACAAAATCCGGGCTGATCATCCAGTGCAGTATTGTAGGGATATCTGACTGAGATATCATTTTTTGATTAGACAAAGTAGAACACAGGAACAGGCCCTTTTGGCCCACCATGTCAGTCCTGAATATGATGCCAAATTAAACTAATCCCATCTGCCTGCACATGGCCCATATCCCTCTATTTCCTACCTATTCATGTCTGTCTAAATGCCTCTTAAGCATTGCAATTGGTTCTGCTTCTACCACATCCCCTAGCAGCACAATCCAGGCACGTACCACTCTCTGTAAAACAGATCATCTGTTATCGGTTTCCTATGCTGCAGCAGTAACTCCATTCAAAGTTAGTTGTTAAGTGCTTTGGGACATTGCAAAGTTCTAAAGGACGTTACATAATTGTATCTTTTTTTAATCATAGAAAATCAGCATACTTCAACTTCCTTAACATTCAAAAGTATGTGTATTTAGGACATGAATGTAGTGCTGAGAAGAGAGCACCCAAGATTTTACTGAATGGTGGAGCTGGTGCCGACAACAGCCGAATTCCTTGTAGATTTAGCATCACTGCATGTCAAGGCGATGCAGTTAGAACAAAATATCAATTGACTATCTAAACATTGGCATTCTTCAAAGAGCTCAGCATATCCCAGATAATTTTTGTTTATCAGACTAATAGTATAACAGTGAACTTACAAATTTGTCATTGATAGACTCTGTACCTTGCACAAAAATTTGGAATCAGCAGGATGTTAATTCCACAGTGGGAGATAATTTATCCTTTTTCATTGACCAACAGACAAATTTAGAGTCGACCCATGTAATTAATGTCACCACTTCCTTAAGGACGTAACCATGTTGCAGTTTCTCGTGTGATGGCATTCCAATTTCTTCAGAAATGTTTCTGTGCCCTTTTTAATGGGATTACAGTATTAAAGTCAAAATTTTATAAACATTCTGACTGTGGTTCAGCTATCAGAAGCAATGGAAGTAGGCACACAGTACCTTTTTAAACACAATTTTTTTTTAGGACTGCCTGCTCCATGGAGAACCATGTCACATCGGCAGCTCATGGGCTCATACATGTGTCTTAATACTACATCTATATACGTTGCCTTCCCTATTCCAAACAACACAAGCTGAGACATTTCCCTATTGAAATTAATAACTTAACCTTGATTGGAGCTCCCCACTTCCATAAGTGTGTTGTTTATACAGGTCCTCCCTCAGTTACAAACACCTGACTTGTGGACTACCACGTACATATGAATTTGAAGGGATGGATGGGGATAGATTTGCTTGTCTCTGAGGAGCTGCAGGCATCTTCTGGTGGGCGGGAACAGGGAAATCCACAAGCCTTCTCTCCCCACCCTCCAGTCCCCAGAGCCGCAACAATCTGGGTAGACTAGCCCTGAAGTCTATGTTTATGTGGCATTTTCTGCAGTTTTCACGTATAGAGGTCACTAGTTTAAGAAATCAACCCTTGTTAACTAGAGACATCTAGAAATATTTAGAAAAGGTTATAATAAGGAAATAATTAAAACATTTTTAAAATTGTATATGATTTCTAGTGAGATGTATGAAAATTAATTAAAACATGAATAATTGAAAGAAAAATTGCTCATCTTCACTTACATTTTTGGGAATGTCGGTGACATTATTCATATGAATGGGACTCTGCTTGATGCATCAGGTATGGCTGCTATAAAGCTGGAAGATCAGATGCAGAGTATATCTGGCCCATCAGTTCAATACATTCTGGATGCCATCAATGCATTAGTAAGTCCAGGGGTAAGCAAGATGTTGTATGTCTGCATCTGAACTTTCATGATCCCATATATGGCACTGATATCTACAATGGATTGATGTGCAAAGCAAGAAACAACCCTTTCTGTATAAAACAAACAGCAGAGCAGTCTGACCCAATTTGTTTAGTAAACAAGATGTTTTCTGAAGACTGTTGTTCTAATTCCGAATCCAAGATTTAGAGATGCATAATGATCAACCAGCTGGCTCTTTTGGCTTTTATTTCAACATTATTTTTAATCCTATTTTACATTAGGCAATGATCAGGAAGCCACAAGTATTTTTATTAAATGCATTTCTGAGGAACTAATGTAGCTAAGTCATTGATTTCTTGACATGCTTCAAAATGACTTGCTATTATACTATTATAACTTGAAATTATAATTTTATAATTATAATTTATTATAACTTGAAATTATACTATTTCAAGTTTTTTTTAAAAAATGCTGATGGTTGCCGTTAAGATGTTGATTGTGATCCCTTAAAATGATAACACTAACTGGTGAAGTAATACTATGCCAAATTATTTTGAGAGATTCTGTGCAGTGTTCTTATTTTCATTGCATATTAAAGACAGTCCTTGAGAATTGTAGGTAAAGCATCATTCACTTTGACTAAATTTAGATCTTTATCTATAATCGCTGAATTATGAACAGTTGTTCAAATGTTAAAAAGAACTTCCTCAATGAGAAAAGACAAAACCTTTGTACATGATAGTCATCCAATCTTATGCTGTCATAACTTACAGCAAACGAACTTCTATTATACAAGTCTGGTTAGACTACAGCCATCTTTTTTTTAAGAAGTAAGATTATTTGGACTGTTTATTGAAGGTTTGTCGAGGTAATAGCTATTGGTAGAGACAACACCACTGCAAAATTATACTTGGCTATATGATTGACACTATACGATACTAACTGTTGACCGATTATTGTTAAATTATAATTTGTATTCATAATGCTAATGATCACTGAAATCCTTGGAGTTTGTGCAGCCTTCTAATTTAGTTTGTATTTCCTCTTTTTTTCCTTCTCCAAGGCAACATTAACCTTGCTATATTGCATTTTCACAAAAGTGGAGGTTTAGATTTTGCAAATTGAGCCTCTTTTGTCACCACCAATTGTCCTGTAATATGACTATTCTTTTTGAGGAATTGAGCAAAGATCACATTTGAGCTCGCTGTAACATCTTCTGTATGTGGTGATAACACAATTGTGTGCAATCAATAGCAAAACATGGTTTATTATCAAGGCTGAACACTTAACATCTAAGCTATCTACATGTTATACCTATTCACCCAAGCTATACACCCTATTCCAATTACTTTGATAAAATAGGGGTAATCCATGACTTTTTCATCTAATAAGAGTGTGGTATTCCCATATATAGAAAAATATATCACTGATCTTGTTACGGACTCAGTGAAAGTCCCTTTAAGATAGAGAGTGTGTGTGTGTATGTGTGTGTGGGGCGTGCTTACGTCAATAGAAGATAAAGGACGTAATGACGTTGTTGAAGAAGTCAGAAGAAGAAGGAGAGAGAGAGAGAAGGGAGAGAGACACCAGCCTGCTTGTTTTCTCTATCGATGGATGAGAAACAATAACTGTGTTTGCCACTGAAATCCATGTATGGAAGTTGGAAGTAATCCGGTGGAGTTCACTTTGTTGCTGACCTGTAGAAGGAAACAGGTATTTGTATGTGGACGACCACGGTTCGGATGCTTTTCGGGGTGAGGAAGTCACTACCGAGTAAACACTGAAGTGTCGTTTGGGTTCCATCGTGGAACATTTGGATTTCGTATGTACTCTCTCTATGTTTTTCTACATCTACATCTTATCTTCAGACAACGGTGGTTGTTGAAGAAGCCCTTGCTCATGTTTCACCTTATGGCTTGCGGAACTGAACTTTAAGAACCATTCCGGAACTGGGAGTTTTGGACTTTGTCACACACACACACGACGAGTTTAGTTTTGGGGTTAACGTTCGAGGTTTAACATTCTTGAATTCTAACATACTAACATTTTTTTTTACTTTTATTTTACGTATTATCATAAGTAGTGATTAATAAAATAGTTTTTAACACTGAATCATGCTCAGTGTGTTTCTTTTGTTGCTGGTTTGTGATAATCTCCATTTTTAGAAATTATTTTTTATTTTCTGTATGAGAAACTTTGAAGCAATAATAATATATACTTTGACAATTAGCAAACATTGCATCATTCTTGTCATTAGCTTTTGCAAAGCCTGGTAGATCTTCTCTCAGATCCATTCTCTTCCTCCACTCACTGCCTTCAAAAGAAATGATCACTTCCAAACTTGTCTGAATGACCACGGTCAGCAAGCTTATTTATTTGACACACTTGTTTTCTGAAGTTTGAATGAATGTCGCTGCAGGTTTTTGCCTTGCAAATGAATTGGCTGTTGTCACTGAACACTCTGATTATGTGGTGTCAAGGAAACTCTTACAGATAGTGGAACACAATATGACTCATAATCTGAGTGCAACGGTACTTTGATATTAATGTACAGCTCTCGATGGCATAATATGATCCACATGTAAATTCCCGATCTTGCTGCAGTCTGAACAAGATACCATTTGGAAATACAAAGAGGAACAATGGTTCTAATTTCCAATTCACCTGCAGGCACTTTATTGGGAGGATTCAAAATCTTGAACAGAAATCTTCTCTTTATAACCTGACTTGAAATAGTATTTCAGACAAATTTGTTTCTATACCAGTCTATCAGTAAGATTCAGTTTCACTGAAATTGTTCTCATTGTCTTTTCATGAAAAGTTTTGCTGGCATGTTTCACATAGAGCAGTTTTACATTGTTACAGAAAATTTGCTAAACATTATCATGTGGTGAAGGAACATGGGAGATATTAAGGTACGCTTGATACCGTTCTCACAAAATCATTAAACTGCTGCAAGCGAATCAGTGGTCCATTGCCAGAGACTATTCCTTCTGGTAGATCATGACGCTCAGAAATTGTTGGCTCACCTAACGTATGTTCATGGTAGCAGTAATTCCCAGGGGCTTAACTTCCAACCTCTTGGATAGCCTAGCAATTAGGATGAGGAAATGGACGTGTCCCTTTTCACAAAAATCCATATGCATTCATTGAAAGGGTTTCTTCAGTGTGTCCATACTTGCAATGGTGTTTCTACATGGGCTGACAGTTGGTTCTTGAATTGCCAGCTCCTCTAGATTTCTTTTCTACGCACTTGGGCGATATATAGAACACCTTTTTGAATACATGAGAGTAAAGTGACTAGCCTCTAAGGGCTTTACTTTCCCTATATAGAGAAAATGATTTTGTTACTGAAACTTCTTTTACTGGGTTCAAATAAACATACATTTGCTTTTAACATTTTACAGAGGCACTTTTATGAGCCATTCTATAATAGTTTATGCATGTACCATTTTAAAATAGAAAGAACACATTTGTAGTAAAACTTTTCATGACCTCCATTGTCCTAATGCATTCCATGATTTGTTAGGTCCATTTGAAATGTAATTTAGGAAACTTTGCAATGTGCAAACTGCCTGCCATGTCCTACAAGTATAATGAGCTACAAATGCTAATGCACCCAGGAGCTGGGCATTGCAGAGGGTACAACCCCCAGTCCCAGGAAACTTCAGTTGGATGCCAGTTTGCAATTGAACAAGGGTCACACATTTTTCGGGGACAACAATGCGTGACCTGGTGTTTATATTCTAGGGTAGGCTTGAGGTTTTGTTGGATAATGACCCTAAGCCCCATTGGGCCTGAGCTGTGGTTGGAATTGTGGGGGAGAAAGGGAGGGATCAGCCTCTGCTTTGCACTGAGGGGCCAAGAAAGAATGGAGTGTGTGCCTTGGTATGGTATGTGTAAGGTGCGATTGTTGAGGAAGGAAGGAACGGGAGTCTGTGTCCTGGGCCAGATGACTGGGTGAGGGAAGAGACATTGAGGAGGAGAGGAACGGGGAGCCTCTGCATGCAGTGCGAGAGGACATGCCCTGCGTTTGTAGTTGGGAACAGGAGAGTGAAGAATTTGGCCCATTGCTCTTGGTTGGTGGGAGGAGGAGTCATGTGCAAATTATGATGTTTACAGTCCCCACCTTTTGTGTTGAAATAAACTTGCAATCGTGTTCAAGATTTTTATCCTGCAATGTTAGAAATGTGTCTGCAAGTTGTTCAGGAGCCAGAACATGCTAAAGTCAGGATGGTATTGGATGTTCCTGGAGCTGGTGTTCTACTTGAATATAATAGCACTGGCCATGTCGCCTGAAATTAAAGCAGTATAGAATCAGCCATTCAGCACACTATTCTTGCAGTGCTTATGCTCCACTTGCATGTCCTACTGTCATTCTCTTCTAACTCTTACCAATGTAACCTCTTATTCTACTCTCCCTCACACTTAGTTTTCACTTAAAAGCAACAATACCTTTCCTCTCTACCACTCCTTACGAAGGAACCCAACACCCCCCCCCCCACCTCCACCCATCCCATTTTTGCTATTAGTTAAAGCAGTTACTTCTGAACATCTTGCACTGATGACTCTAATTTTTCTGTTTACAAGTGTAAATATTTTCTTTCTGTCTGCTTTATCGAACTCTCTAATAATTTTAAAGATCTCTCTCAAGTTGCTCTTGGTCGTTAAGAGACCAGATGTGTACATCTTTTCTGGATAGGATAATCTTGCTTTGCTGATAACATCCAAGCAAACCATTTTGTATTCTTTCCAGTGTCTCAATATGCTTTTACAATTCAGTGACTAGATTGTACACATTACTTAGAGAGATTTTGGCTTGGATAAGCATTTAACATAAATGGCTCTACTTTTCAATTCTTTCCATCCAAAAATGGCCTTATTAGCCAGCTGTTCTGCTTATGATTTTGTTTCTCTGAGATCCCTTTGTTTCCCAAGTTACAAGTAATATGTGATATTTTTCTTAACTAAAATTGCCCCACATTTGCCTGTGTTGAAATTAATTTGCCAATTATACAGTGATTGTGCAAGTTGACTAATGTCTTGTAATTTGCTGCAATTCTCTTCAATATTGACTCTCCTACCCCTTCCCCTTTCCACAAATTTATAGATTTTTTGTATTCTGATTACAAGTTCCACATCAATTTAAAACTTGTACATCTGTGTTTCAAACAAAAACCAACTTTTTGGCTTCTATGAATAACTCTTCACCTATATTCTTGATGTTCTGTCCACCACCTGTCCATTCTGCCACTCACCCCAACTTTGAATAGTCATAATATCCCTAATTTATTATATGGTACCTTTTTATCAAAGGCCTTCCTGGAACCTAGAAAAAAAATCTTTTCTTCCAAATGATGTTGCTCAAGCAAGAATTTTTGATATCAGCACTGACTAGTCATTATTCAATATTTGGTTTCTTGATGTATTTCTATTTTTACCATTTTGTGGGGATTCCATGATTTTTTTCCTACTGTCAATGTTAAACTGGTCCACGGTTCTCTGGACATTCTGTATCTTAAATATAGATATTAATGTTAGCCCTCAAGCAGTTAGACAGCTAGTGGAAAGTTTATGATCTAGCTCATGAATAGGAATTTTCATAATCTAATAATTGCTTCATGTGATGTTTTGCATCCAGATTGGTCTTCAATTACTGGTAGCACCAACTAATCCACTTTATGAAATGGCTGATAAACTTCCAGCATAATTAGGGAGTTCTGGCTCATCATTGAGAGTTGTAGTGATGTTGCAATCCTTAAGGCTAAATGAAATTGGGAGAAAGAGTGATGCCTCCTTCCAGTGCCAGCTTCAACCAGTTACAGATTGGGCTAAGATCTCTCTGGTTTGAGCTGTCCTTTAGATGTGTCCAAAATATGGAATGCTGGCCAGAGGAAGTGGATATGCTGTCGAGCATGTCAGAGATTTGTCTTGCTGGCAGCATCTGAAAGTTGAGGGTTCACTCACCCAAGGGTGCTATGGGGTTGTGTTTATTTATGGTTTGGTTTACACATTATTATTGAAGTTCAAGCATACATTAAAATTATTACATCAGTGATCTAATGTCATGTGCTTTCAATGTTTGTATTTTTAATCTTCCCTGGAGAATTTATTTGTTACCAGTGTATTGCAATTCAGTGATATGGTTAACCATTTGCAACAGTTTTTTGGAAGAAAGTAAAATAGGAAACAACAAATTGAAGTATCTCCAGACTGAAACTCTGCCCATTAGTCTGTGGTACGTATTCCAGACCTATGTATCATGACTACAATTCTTTCAAACTGCACAAAGCAAAAGCCTTTCAAAGCTGTATCTGAGAAGTTATGAAACAATTACTGTCAGCTGGTCTGGTTTTGAATTAGAGGATGAAGGGAGGTCAGTTCCCTTTCAACTGGAAGCTTAAAACCACAGCATCAGCTGACCGTTTTTTTTTAATTTCTCACTGTTAAAGTGCTATTTTTTAATTGATAGCAGGAAAATGTACTTGCTATATTTTCACTGTTGTTTACTTCTGCTATTTTTTTTATGTGATGCCTTCATTTAATTGTCCTGTGTACCAAGTTAAATAGTGAAAATAATTGTATCACATCTACTACTCAATTTGTTTATAGTTTGTGTTTTAAGTTATGCCTTAATCATAAATACTCAAGGCTGTTGATATGGTCCCTGATTTTACACTTTTGGTTGAGAATTTTGTATGAATTTAGGTTTTTGTTTCTCCTATAGCTATTCATTTTTTGAGAACAGTATGCAAGGAAGTCAATTTGTATATGTAATCATAAGTTGCCATTTGGTTTTAATTGCAGAAGAGAATTGCAGAATATCCTTTGATCAGCCCTTGCTTAGTATGTTAAATTTTAAAACATGCTTGCTCCTGAACTCTTGATTTCCAGTCTGTGAAAAATTTCTGATTTGTAGCTGATTTATATTTTAATGTATTGAAAAATACACCAAAATCTACAGTACTCTTTTGTTTTAATTAATCCATTAAGTGAATTATTCTGTTGGTGAATCAATTCATTTTATTTTCCTCCAATACTGTAAGTCAGCATTTATTTAGAACATCATCAAAAATATCTCATATAAAGGTCCCTTGTTGCTTTTGTAAGGACTGAACGTGTGCATCTGAATTAAATAACGTATCAAGAAGCAGGGTGTCTCTTTGAAATTTCTGCAAAGTACAGCAATGCTGTTGAATTTTATACTAGTTCTGTATGTTTTGTTTTGCCTAATTGTATCCATGAACACATCCTCAAACAGGAACATTATTTTTCTTCTATTTTTAATTAGCATCACCTACCCTTTTAAGCCATGTGTGCCCTACAGATTATGTATTCAAATGAAATTAGTAGAAGTTTTAATATATGTGTACTGGCCTCAAAACAAAACTAGCTACATTATTTTAATCAAGATTTGCTTTCCTTGATTTACAAATAATAACGGGTGTGGTTACAGCTGTGAAATCTTCTATGTATATTGTATGTCAATTAATTTGTGTTTCCTGTATATTCTGAGAAGGCCCTTGTTTTGATGCAAGCTTCTCACAGAAAACTCTGACAATGTAACATGACTTCATAAATTTCACAGCAATATTCTTTGAAACTATACATTGGTGTTGGTCATTTAATGTACCTGTACTTGCATTGCTTTGTTTTAGCAACCATACAGTTTTTAATATGAAATTAAAAATAGCACAAAGCAGCTGTATTTCCTTTTTCAAAAGTGTAGCTATGCCAGATCCGGGAGCTGAAGCTGTGCATCTTCCTCTCCACCCTCCTGCAATTTGACCTCATTTCCCTGATAATAAATGTTAGTTAGTTAACCTTCCTGGTTTCAAAATGTGCAAGACTTTTTTTTAAATTAAACAACAAAATCCTTTTTCACCTTCAACCAATAGGATGATACCTTTTTATAAAATGAAAAAATTAAACCAGCCAGAAAATTCCAATACCACTGATCTGTTTCATCCAATTTTGTTCTTTGGTCTTCATTTCAAGAAAGCACTGATTTCACACACTCGGACAGAAATTTAGTAGAATGAAAAAATATTAAATTAATAGCTTGTCCTTGAATACAAACTTTTTTTTCCAAATACATTGAATAAATAGGGTTATCATGTAGCAAATTTATCATTGTTTTGGTTATTAATTCTCAACCAGTTGTCATTAGCTTGTATTTAGAAGATTTAAGGCCAACATATTCAAAATGTGAACTTACAAATGTGTTAAACAAATTCAAATAATGATCAACTTGATTATTAATTAAACTCAGGTTATTTAACAGGAGTAACAACTATTCCCATTCTGACCTGCAGAATTTGTGTATAATTTCCAAGTTCAGCATTACCGCACAATGGCTTCCATTTTGCTGCAAAGCAGATCTTGCAATATAAGCCTAGAATCTGTACTACTGTGAATGTATAATATGACTGCGGTTCAGATGCAATATAGGGTAGAAACGGATTTTAATGTACTCTCTGCTAATACAATGGGCACTTTGTATATCTTATATTGCTACAAGTGGTTTGAGAGTGGGGAACCTCCATGTTGTATTCACAACATTAAAGTTTTAGTAAATATGAAAGACCTCAGAACTTATGTGGTTATATGTATGTGCAGGACTCTTTCATACTCAAGATAACTAGAGTTCCAGTTAGAAACCAAGTAGGTATTATAAATTGGATATTCCCTGTCTGGAACTCAGTGTAGCAATACCATTTGTTGGAATATTGATAAATTTTAATACCTGTGAAATTAGCAACTGAATAGCACAAGCACCCCCAACCAGGTCAGTGATAGGATGAGATAAGATATCTTTATAGTCACAAGTACATCGAAACACACAGTGCAATGCATCTTTTGTGTAGAGTGCTCTGGGGGCAGCCCACAAGTGTTGCCACATTATTCTGCACTCCCTTCCTCATGCCCAACCCATTTTCCTCCATGTATATACATATGTAATCCCTCAACTATAGGTAAAAGTTTTCATTTTTAATGCCGATTGAATAGCTCCAAACACAGACAGCAATAAATTGGGTAGAGAGCAAAACAGTTTTTTGGCAATTTTTGAGGTAATTCAATGGAGAATTCAGTATTTTAAGTCTGCTTACACTTCAGCATTTTAATTTTGAATTCCTACCACAGACCACAATGCTTTACAATGTTGAATTCCGTGAATAAAATTAGCAATAAAGGATAATGTTCTTAATGCTGAACTAAACGAGTCCTGCATAATTGGAACTTCTGTTCTTGAGATGAGGCATTAACTCAAATCTTATGTCTTCGAACAGTGCCATGCCATCATCATTGGTCACAAGGGTAGAAGGAAGTTGTGTTGGAATGGTTTCTGTCATGAGCTCTGGATATCCCAAAACACTGTACAACTAAGGCTACTGGGGAGAGTTTAAACTAGAATTGTTGGGGGGTGTTTGGCTCTCGAGTGGAGGAGGCTAGGAGTGGGTGCCGTGGGCAGGTGATAGAGAAGGGACGTGTTCAGACAGGCTTGAGATGTGTCTATTTTAACTCAAGGAGTGTTGTGAACAAGGCGGATGAGCTTAGAGCTTGGATCGATACTTGGAGCTATGATGTGGTGGCCATTACGGAGACTTGGATGGCTCCGGGGCTGGAATGGTTAATTCAAGTGCCGGGTTTTAGATGTTTCAGGAAGGACAGGGAGGGAGGCAAGAGAGGTGAGGGAGTGGCACTGTTGATCAGAGATAGTGTCACGGCTGCGGAAAAGGTGGACGTTGTGGAGGGATTGTCTACTGAGTCTTTGTGGGTGGAGGTTAGGAACAGGAAGGGGTCGATAACGGTGCTGGGTGTTTTTTATAGGCCGCCCAATGGTGACGGGGTCATTGAGGAGCAGATAGGGAAGCAGATCCTGGAAAGGTGTGAGAATAACAGAGTTGTTGTGATGAGGGATTTTAATTTCCCAAACGTCCATTGGCATCTCCAGACAGTGAGGGGTTTAGATGGGGTGGAGTTTGTTGGGTGTGTTCAGGAAGGGTTCTTGACACAGTATGTAGATAGACCTACAAGAGGAGAGGCTGTGCTTGATTTGATATTGGGAAATGAACCTGGTCAGGTGTCAGATCTCTCAGAGGGTGAACATTTTGGTGATAGTGATCATAATTCTATCTCCTTTACATTAGCACTAGAGAGGGATAGGAACAGACAGGCTAGAAAGGTGTTTACTTGGAGTAAAGGGAATTATGAGGCTCTCAGGCAGGAAATTGGAAGATTAAATTGGGAACAGATGTTCTCTGGGAAAAGTACGGAAGATATGTGGCAAATATTCAGGGGATATTTGTGTGGAGCTCTGAACAGACATGTTCCGATGAGACAGGGGAGTCATGATAGGATACAGGAACCATGGTGTACGAAGGCTATAATAAGTCTAGTCAAAAGGAAAAGAAAAGCATACAAAAGGTACAGAGAGCTAGGTAATGTTAGAGAGCTGGAGGAGTACAAGGCTAAAAGGAAGGAACTTAAGAAAGAGATTAGGAGAGCCAGAAGGGGACATGAGAAGGCCTTGGCGGGCAGGATCAAGGAAAACCCCAAGGCGTTCTACAAGTATGTGAAGAGTAAGAGGATGAGATGCGAAAGGATAGGGCCTATCAAGTGCAGCAGTGGGAAAGTGTGTATGGATCCGGAAGAAATAGTGGAGGTACATAATGAATACTTTACGTCAGTATTCACCACAGAAAAAGATCTGGGGGATTGTAGTGGGGACTTGCAGTGGCCTGAAAAGCTTGAGCATGTAGATATTAGAAAAGAGGTGGTGCTGAAACTTTTGGAAAGCATCAAGTTAGATAAGTCGCCGGGACTGAATGAGATGTACCCCAGGTTGCTGTGGGAGGTGAGGGAGGAGATTGCGGAACCTCTGACGATGATATTTGTGTCGTCCATGGAGACGAGAGAGATTCTGGAAGATTGGAGGGTTGCGGATGTTGTTCCCTTACTCAAGAAGGGAAGTAGGGATAGCCCAGGAAATTATAGACTGGTGAGTCTTACCTCTGGTTGGTAAGCTGATGGAGAAGATCCTGAGAGGCAGGATTTATGAACATTTGGAGAGGTATAATATGATTAGGAATAGTCAGCATGGCTTTGTTAAGGGCAGGTCCTGCCTTACGCACCTGATTTGAATTTTTTGAGGATGTGACTAAGCACATCGATGAAGGGAGAGTAGTAGATGTAGTGTATATAGATTTCAGCAAGGCATTTGATAAGGTACCCCATGCGAGGCTTATGGAGAAGGTGAGGAGACATGGGATCCAAGGGGACATTGCAGTGTAGATCCAGAACTGGCTGGCCCACAGAAGACAAAGAGTGGTTGTTGAGGGGTCATATTCTGAGTGGAGGTCAGTGACCAGTGGTGTACCTCAGGGATCTGTACTGGGACCCTTACTCTTTGTGATTTTTATAAATGACGTGGATGAGGAAGTGGAGGGGTGGGTTAGTAAGTTTGCAGATGACATGAAGGTTGGGGGTGTTGTGGATAGTTTGGAGGGCTGTCAGAGGTTACAGAGGGATATAGATAGGATGCAGAGTTGGGCTGAGAAGTGGCAGATGCAGTTCAACCCAGATGAGTGTGAAGTGGTTCATTTTGGTAGGTCAAATATGTTGGCGGAATATAGTCTTAATGGTAGGACTCTTGGCAGTGTGGAGGATGAGAGGGATCTTGGGGTCCGAGTCCATAGGACGCTCAAAGTGGTGGCGCGGGTTGACTCTGTGGTTAAGAAGGCATATGGTGTATTGTCCTTCATCGATCGAGGAATTGAATTTAGGAGCCGGGAGGTATTGTTGCAGCTATGTAGGTCCCTGGTCAGACCTCACTTGGAGTACTGTGCTCAGTTCTGGTCGCCTCACTACAGGAAAGATGTGGAAGCCATAGAGAGGGTGCAGAGGAGATTTACAGGGATGCTGCCCGGGATGTGGAGCATGCCTTATGAAGGCAGGTTGAGGGAACTCGGCCTTTTCTCCTTGGAGAGACGGAGGATGAGGGGGGACCTGATAGAGGTGTATAAGATGATGAGAGGTATTGATAGGGTAGATAGTCAGAGGCCTTTCCCCAGGGCTGAATTGGTGGCCACAAGAGGACTTAGGTTTAAGGTGCTGGGGAGTAGATATAGAGGAGATGTCAGGGGTAAGTTTTTTTACTCAGAGTGGTGAGTGCATTGAATGGGCTGCCGGAAATGGTGGTGGAGGCTGATACGATAGGCTCTTTCAAGAGACTGTTAGATTGGTATATGGAGCTGAGTAAAATAGAGGGCTATGGGTAAGCCTAGTAATTTCTAGGGTGGGGACATGTTCGGCACAACTTTGTGGGCCGAAAGGCCTGAATTGTGCTATAATTGTTCTATGTTCTATGTGAAGAAGCACATTTTTTGTTTGAAGTGTAGTCACAGTGGTAAACCAGGTAAATGAGCCAGTCAGTTTTTACGCAACTAGGTTCCATGGGAGCAAGAGATAAAACTACTGAATCTTCTTTTTTTTTAGTCATGTTTATTGAAGTTATCCTAACAGAAAGAACTGCCATTCTCTTTAAATAGCTCGATCATATCTTTGTATACATCCATAGAGATAAAGAAGTGCCTCAGTTTAAAGTTGCAGCCAAAAGTCAGCAGTCTTAACAAAATAGCACCTACTTATGGCCAAATTGTAGGGTTGGCCGAGTTTATTCTTGGAATAGAACTTGAGTCAATTAAAACTATACAGATGTTACAGAAGGACAGTGAATTCCTGCAGTGCCTTGACCAACATTCATCCCATGAATAAAAAGTTGGTCGTACATTTCAGTGCAGGTTGTAGGGTCTTTCCACACAATGGCTGCTACATTTTCCAAAATGTGTCAAAATAATTCAGCGTATGGGAAGATATTGGTGACAATGAAGACTGAATGAAGTCTTATAAACATTAGAGTTCTGTCATCTGTTTCAGTGCTGCTCAGCTTTTTTTCTGGGGAAGGCCAGGTTGACCATCTGAATTACTTCTGAGGGCCACTCATGAAATATTTTTCATTTTAAACATGTATAACTTCATTTGCATGTTGCAATATTTGCATTTTCTGTCATATATATGTGAAGAAACAAATGTTAGAGCTTATTAATATTCTTGTTTCTGTTCAGATTGCCACCAAGCAAACAATGAGCCAATAATAGTTGCACTTTTATATTTAAAAAAAATACAGGAATTATGACTGGTGTTTTTGAGTTTAACAACAAACTTTGCTGAAAGTCATTTTTAAACCTTAAAACAGCCAACATCTCATCATTCATTTTAAAATATTAAAACCTTTCCAAATTAAGCATTTCTTTGCAAAGCATGTTAATGACCACATTTCTGGTTATAAATTGGGAAAACTGATATTCTCTACCTGTGGATCTTAAGATCTTGTGAATAATTTACTTTCATTATTTTGCTTTATTCTCTGATCCTATATGTAAGCGATTGTTGTTCAAGAATTTTCAGTTAAGAAAATTTGTTTTTATAACTGACAGTTGGATATAAAACTTTGCATTCAAACCACACAATTTCTAACTGCATGTTTTTCGTAGAATAATACGGTTTCTCACAGGAAAAGTTTATTTCCCCTTCTGTGCGTGGTATGCCCCAGCATCCCACCATGCCTCACCCCTCATACCTCAGCTTTCAGTATTTGTAATGCATGTGATTCAATAAACAATAATAAGCTATTATTCAGTCAGAAAAAGTTTTCACAGCTGCAGCAGGGCCTGCATGTTCTATGTCACTACTTTCTGTTGATTATACTCACTAGCATATTGAGGAAACCTCGCATTATCATTAGTATTGGCCTGACAGTGTTGAGCATCACCTTTTGATGAGGAGTTGGTGGGCTGGGGACATTTGACAAAGGGAGGGGGGAAAAACAACATTTCTATAAGACGTCAGCTTCTAAAGATTCAACTTGCTGCCCTGTTTCGTGTACTAGCTAGCATCTTCATTACAGCTCTGCAGTCAGTGTCTTGCTGCAATATACTATGTCTAAGTCGAAGGGTTATGATAAAAATCTGCATGTGAAAATCTAGTGAGAATGGGGCCCAGAATGATATTGAAATTTGGGTGTAAGGAAATGAGTTCAATTCCAAGCTCTTTCTGTCAGTTGTACAGTTCAAACTTGTCCTCCTCTTTGGGAAGCATGTTTTTTGGTCATCTTTTTTTTAAAGTTGCCAGGTGTATTTTTGTCCTTCCTTTCCATTGCTGTAAACAATTTCAGCCACAGATTGAAAGCTCTGGGGGAAATGGCTGTCGGCCTCTGGGAACTCATGGTCATGTTGAAGGGTTTGGAGCAGGCCAGACAAAAGCATTACTGTCCTAAGATGACATGTTATGCAGTAAAAATCCTTTTAATTCTACTTTCATTACATGGTGGTGTAAGAAATGTCAACTCTGGCTTTATTAACCCATCAGTCAAATCAAATGATTGAGATTACTGACACACAACATTTGAGAATGAGTGTGTACACTCAGGGTTTGAATTATTTAGAAAGACTTCTCCAAAATAGTTATGGTGTAAAAGAAGATAATTTGATGTTTTCTGCCATCAAAGTACAATACAATACCAGGCTTCACTATAACCTCTTAATTAATACAATTAGGAATACTTTGATCAATAAGGCAACGATTAATTTGAAATCTTTTTTTATTATTGGAACAGAAATTTGACAGTTACTTAGTACTTCATTATTATATATAAATTGTATTTAATGGGAGTAAGAAAAATCTCATGGAATTAAGGTTGACAGGTCAAGCTCTGGTGCTGAAATCATTCGACTAGGAGCTAACTTCATTAGCCAAATTGATTTTCATTACTGGTCTATTGTATTTCTATTGTAACCAAAGGTTAGAGATCAGCTTTGAACAAAATGGTTTTATGATCACAATGTGCTCTGTAAAACCTAATTTCCCCACAATGTGCTACCTCACTGCTTAAGAGCACTTTGGTAGTCTGACTGTTTCTACGGAGGAGAGTGACAATATGAATAAATTGCATCAGATATCTTCTTTCTTGTATTTCCTAAGTTCAACCTGTCTGTAAAGTTGTTTGAAGATATTATACTGAATGTTCATGATGTATAGAATTTTCTAAGATGGTACTTGTTGAAAATGCCTGAAATTCTTAGCAAATTTACCATACCATTGCTTGTTTTAGTGATAAAGATTAGGTAACAACCTTTTTAAAAATGAGAGCAAGATGTTTTCCATGTTTTAAAAACTCATTCCTTGAATAGTCCTTCAATGTTTTAGACTAAATGGGGAATATTCTTCATTGGCTGCAGTTATTACAGATATGGCATTAAAATGCCAACACCATACTACTACATTGCACAAAGTACATTATTTTTTCAAAGTAGATTTTGGCTATTTCCATGTTGTTCCCATTTAATGTGATACAAGAAACTGATAAAGTAAATGAAGTATCAAAATGTTGTAAGTCTGTATTTTTGTACAATAAAATTATTTAATTTGAAATTGTGATATTCTTTCACTTTTCTCCCTTCGTTCACTTTCCTACCATATCCTCAAATCTTATGAATCTAGTTCTGTCTTCTCCAGATTTAAATTATGTTCTCAATTTCATATTTTAAAGTATTTAAACAAGACCTAGCCTGTGACCTTTTTGGGTGTTTGCAACATTCCTGTACCTGATGGGCAGGGATTCGGCTTTCTAAACTCCTGGTTTGGATGCAAGGCAAATGAAGACCAATCTTTAAAATCCACACCTTTGACATCACCTGGGTATGCCTTTCACTGAAGGGATCATATTCCCCATTCCAATTCTTCATTAAGAGTAAGTCCATTGAACTGAATGGCACTGGAGGAGGCTTTTCAGACCATTATTGGTATTGGTTTGTTATTGTCACTTGTACTGAGGTACAGTGAAAAATTTGTCTAGCATACCAATCGTACAGATCAATTCATTACACAGTGCAGATACATTGAGTTAGTATAGAGTGCATTGAGGTAGTACAGGTAAAAACAATAACAGAATACAGTGTCATAGCTACAGGGAAGTGCATTGCAGGTAGACAATAAGGTGCAAGGTCATAACAAGGTAGATTTGTGTCATTATGTCAGTAGTGCTCTTTAAAAGAGCTGGTGTCTTACCCTCAGTCCCCTATATCCATGTTTTTTTCCAGATATTTATTCCCTTCCCTTTTTTTGCATCCTGACATCATTTACTCTCTGTCTTTAAGTACCTTCACATTACATTTCTTTTTACAGATTCACTGACTACTGTAAATTGCTTTTCTCTCTTTACCTTAATTGTGAACACCTTGGTTAGAATACCTCAAAGTTTCTCTGCTCTGACTAAAATGTTTAATTGGTCTTTCCGTGTACCTCTGCCTGGCATCATTTTCTTGAAAGTTTTCTGCATCCCACTTTGTGCCTTAATATCCATTCTGAAGTTAAATCTCCAGTATTCAGTATTCTACTGCAGCTTAATCATTGGTTGCTATCAATTTGCCATTACATTTTGCAAGCTGCAAACCAACCATAAAACATAAGAATGTCAGAAACTGGAGCAAGGCTAGCCCAATCAGCCCCTTGACTTGCTCTGCCATTCAGTGAGATCATGCCTGACCCATTTGGCCTCAACACCACTTTCTCACTCTCCATCTATATTCCTTTTGACTCCATTGTAGTTCCAGTGTCTGTCAATCTCCACCTCAAGTATATTTATCTAAACATCTCTCTGGAGTAGAAAACCCTGAGAGGAAAAAATTCCTCCTCGCATCCATCTTAAGTGAACAAACCCTTATTCTGAAACCATGTCCACCCTATTTCTAGATATCCCCACTAGGGGTGCTACCTCTCGGCATATATCCTTCAGCCCCCCTCAGACAACTGTATGTTGCAACATAAGAATATAATGTCTTGCCATACCTCTTGATATCCAATTATTTGTCAACCTTTACCTTGAAATATTCAATAACTCCACCTTCACATCTTTTTGTGGTGGGGCAGTTCCACAGCTAATTGAGTTGTTTCCTCCCAGCTCCAGAGACCTGGCTTCAATCCTGTTCTGCTATGCTCTCTTTGTGGAGTTTGCATGTTCTCCCTGTGACTGCTTGGGTTTCCTGCCACACCCCAAAAACATGCAGTTTACTAGGTTAATTGGCCATTATAGATACGTGGTCAAAATATGGAGGATGGGGTGGAAGCAACTGGGAATATGGAGAGAATTAAATGGGTTCAGGTAGACTGGGTGCTTGATAGTCGGTGCAGGCTTGGTACACTGAAGGGTCTGTTTTTGCGTTGTACCTCTATTACTCAATGGCCAAGAATTCCAAAGACTCGCACCCCTTAGAATGGACGATCCCTTATTCTGAAATCGTGGCTCCTAGATGCTTCCACTCAGGGAAGCATCTCCTCAATCTTGTGTTTCAATAAAATTATCTCTTATTTTTCTAAACTCCACTGAGTATAGGCCCAACCCCTTCACCCATTTTCATTTATCAACCCCTTCTTTCCAGAAATCAAAGTGACCATCCTCTTCACTGCCTCCCATGCAGGTATATCCTACCTTAAATACTAAAACTGCACAGAGTATTCCAGGTGTGGCCTCCCAAAACACCTTGTAAAGTTGCATCATAACTTCTCAACTTTAATATGTAAGGGATATGGAGTATTAAGTAGTTGCAAAATTCCACTTCTTGATGGCAACTATAATTTGAAATGAGATGGAGTGTTTCTTGGGTTTGTTGAAGGTTTGCTCTATATCTTGTACAATAAAATACATTGCTAACATTAAAACACAAGAATGAGAAGACCTTTATGCTGGTCAGCCCAAAATTGTTATTACTTCCAATCTTTTCATCTCACTCCATAAAAATGAGAGTTAAATTTGATCTTACTGATTAATGAGTTCATGTGCACAGACAGAAAAGAGTTTGAAGTTCAATGGCAAAATGCTGCAGATACTGGAAATGAGAAGTAAAAATAGAAAACGTGGAAATATTCAGTAGGTGAGGCAGTATTTAGGTTGAGAAAAACAGCTTTTTGGGTCGAAGATCTTTCATTGTTAATTCTCCATCCCACTCGCACTCTGATCTCTCTACTTGTGGCCTCCTGAACTGTTCTCTCTCACTCGCTCCAGTACTTAGGGTTTCATTCCTGACCACTTGTGTAATTGCCTCTCCTCCAGACACACCACTTATATCATTCAGTCACTCCTGGTCTCCACTCTATAGCAGACCTACCCTTATTTTCTCTCCATTCCTCCCACTTATTCTTTAAGTTAGAAGTGTTTTGGCTCTAACTTCTTCCACTTCTGATAAGGAGCAGTTGGCCATTCAGCCCTTAAGTCTGCCCTGCATTCATCAAGATCATGGCTGATCTTCCACCTCAGCACCATTTTTTGCCAGCTTCCCTATACCACTCAATTTCCATAATGCCCATAAATCTATGGATCTCTGCTTTGAATGAGCATAACAACCAAGCTTCCATGTCCACCCAGTGTGGTGACTTCTAAAGATTCACTGCCCTCTGAATGAAGAACTTCCCCTTTTATCTCATTCTAAACAGCCTATTCTTTATTCTCAAGCTGTGCCCTAGACTCCTCAGTCACGGGAAGCATCCTCCCTGGATCTAGCCTGCCAAGTCATTTAAGAATTTCTTTCTTTTTTTTCAATCGTTTTATTAATTTTCAAATTAGTACAAAATAATATATATAACATGAGTAATTATACATATGGTGCAGGGATCAGGATAACAATCATAACAGATTTTATATATATATATATTCACAAGTAGTAAAAAAAAAGTAATCTAGACCTCCCGTTCTCTTATTAAGTGAACGAATACAAAAGGAAAGATTGAAAAGAAATTAAATTTAATTATATGAAAGAAGAACCCCCAAGTCAAAAAAAAATTAATAATAAACCAAAAACTTCAAGAAAAAACTGGACTGATATTTCTTCAATTAAAAAGAAAAAAAAACATTATTATGTCATCAACTCCGCTCCTCTGCATTCATGGGTTATTGAAAGGGATCTGAAAAAGGTCGGAATTTAGTATGTTTCCATAAGATGTCCTCTCATTCATCTAAACAGTAAAGAATGTATTCTCAGTCTACTTGATCTCCCCTCGCATTGCAAATCCACCAACCCTGGAACTATTCCAGAGAATCTTCACTGCATCCCCTCAAGTACATCCTTTCTTAGATAAGGAGACTAAAACTGTACACAATACCTCTGAAACTGTATACAATATCTCCAGTGCCATTACAATGGTCCTATACTTTTGCAATAGGATGAAAGATGAAACCTGAAACATTCTCCCTTTTTCTCTGTCGGCAGATGCTGCATTTCCTGTTGAGTAGTTTCAGAGTTTAGTTTTTAATTTAATAGTTTATCTCTCTGAAATAGTATGTGCCAGAGTTTAATAATTGAAATATATTTTCCTCCTTTTTTCTTCTAGATGGAAATATGAATGTTTTTCCCACTAACTGAGGGATTAATTGCCTGTTGCCATGACAACCAACCATCATACCTGCCTGCCTGATGTTCTTCCAGACTGCAATAGCTTGGTTCCTTTAGTGAAAACAGTGGAAGATTCTGCTGGTGCAGTGAATGGACAGCCACAGTATGTGATGCAAGTTTCAGCAAAAGACAGGCAGCTGCTGTCAACAACAGTGGTCAAGACGCTAAATATGCACAGGTAAAAAATCTTTTCTATAAAATGAGTTTCAGCATTGCTAAGGAAGTAAAAATGCATTTTGACATTTGATGTAAAGAATAGTCTATTCTAGTTCCTATCTTGTTATCTGATTATACATCTTTGACCTGGCATAATTTATAATACTAGTTAGATTACTGGCCTTGTACAGCAAACTCTATTAATCAAGCATGTTCAGAGCTTTGCTGGAAGTGATGATTTTCTGGACTGTTGGATGTTATTACCTATGAATACCCCAACTCACTTTTAATTCACCAATTTTTTTTTGAAAGTTACACAGTAACATAAATTTTCCAGTCAATCCAGTTCATTTAAAAGGAATGCAGGAAATGGGGTTCCAGTGAGTTTCAAGGAAGTGTTGGAAACATTACCCAGTGAGCCACATGCCTTACCGTCAGGATTCCAAATAATTGGATTGCAGATTGCCAGAGCTTTACTGTAATTTGGACAGCAGATAAAGTCTCTGCAGGATTGTGTTAGACATTGACTAAATCCCTCAGGATGTAAACTTCTGTCACAAACCAGCAACAAAAGAAACACACTGAGCATGATTCAGTGTTAAAAACTATTAATCACTACTTATGATAATACGTAAAATAAAAGTAAAAATGTTAGTACGTTAGAATTCAAAAATGTTAAACCTTGAACGTTAACCCCTAAAACTAAACTCTTCGTGTGTGTGTGTGTGGCAAAGTCCCAAACTCCAAGTCAGTTCCGCAAGCCATAAGGTGAAACATGAGCAAAGGCTTCTTCAACAACCACTGTTGTCTGAAGATAAGACGTAGACGTAGAGAAACATAGAGAAAGTAATTACGAAGTCCAAATATTCCACGATGGAAGCCAAACGACACTTCAGTGTTTACTCGGTAGTGACTTCCTCACCCTGAAAAGCATCCGAATCGTGGTCATCCACACACAAATACCTGTTTCCTTCTACAGGTCAGCAACAAAGTGAACTCCACCGGATTACTTCCAATTTCCATACATGGATTTCAGTGGCAGACACAATTATCGTTTCCCATCCATCGACAGAGAAAACTAGCAGGCTGGTCTGTCTGTCTGTCTCTCTCTCTCCCTCTTCCCCCCTCTTCCCCCCTCTTCCCCCCTCTTCCCCCCTCTTCCCCCCTCTTCCCCCCTCTTCCCCCCTCTTCCCCCCTCTTCCCCCCTCTTCCCCCCTCTTCCCCCCTCTTCCCCCCTCTTCCCCCCTCTTCCCCCCTCTTCCCCCCTCTTCCCCCCTCTTCCCCATCAAAATCAAACTTGGAAAAAGGCCATTTCCATACTAATTCTAATGACAAGCCCAATTAAATGGCATATTCTGGCAAGGGAATGCATATTCTGTGAGAGATCCATTTAATTTTTGCAGTGCATTTCCTTCATTTTTCTTTAAACATGCACATAATTTAAGTTTATAAATTTAAAATTTACATTGCAGTTAACCTATGTGAGACAAGTCAACCTGATACGAGTTCCAGTATTGCTGTGATTCTATTTGTCCTGTTTTGGAGAGAACATAATATGTCTGGATAAACAGGTGCTTTTCAGCAGTTCCATATTACCTGTGGGGAAATGACAATCACTACCCACTTAAATTAGAGATTTATAAAGTGTCCAGGGAGGCATATTGATCTCTTGAGCACTTTAGAAGAAAAGTTTAATATTGTACAGCATTGGTGAACTAAGACTTGTAACATCTTGTGGCCCTGATTCCATTGGGAGTCTTGTGAATTAGCTGGATAACTAATTAGTATAGTTTTCACAAGGGCTGAACTAGAATTCTATCATGTGGGATGCTTGGAGCCAAAGGCAAAGGATTAAAATCTGAATAGTCTGGGAAGAATTAAACCAACATTTCAGAGACTGAAGGGGTATGTGTTCTTTTACTGCATCGGTTCTTTTACTGCATCACTTCTTTGCTATCTATGTTTAACTTCCCTCTGGGTAGACTTCCTTTCAACTTTTTATTTTTAAATTTCAACTACTAAATTTATAATAGAAGCTGCTTATGTAAGAGTGTCCTACTGTGATGGTGTATTGTGCAGTGACTGAATTCTGATCCATTTCCTCTGCAACTTGGCCATGCTGGATTTGGAAACAACATTATAGTGTGTGGGTTCAGATCCCAGAATCTCTGCTATTGTTGCTTTAATGAAATAAGAAAAAAAACTGCATTATCTGTGTATATTCCTTAAAGTCCATTGTTTGCAAAATAAAAAGGCCTATTTTTACTCGTATTAATTAATAATCTTTGAAGATATGGAAAGAACAGTTGTATATTCTTAGTCTGTGAAGGTTTATTTAAACTATCCTGATGTTAATGTAAATGTCATTCATGGCAGTTATATTATCTTTTGGCTTCAGACATTGACAATGAACCTATTTCCTTTGCAGTGCATTCAATGACCGGCCTATGTGTAGGATCTGTCATGAAGGCAGCAATCAGGAAGATCTACTCTCCCCTTGTGAGTGTACAGGGACTCTGGGAACTATTCATAGGAGCTGCTTAGAACACTGGCTTTCTTCTTCAAACACCAATTACTGTGAACTCTGCCACTTCAAGTTTTCAGTGGAACGAAAGCCTAGACCATTAATAGAGGTCAGTATTTCATCTATGTTCACAGAAATCAATTTAAAAACATGCTCACAGTGTGCAGCAATTGGTTTACAATCTTTTTCAAAACAAAAGCTGTGGTGTGAGGGTACAGAGAGAAGCTTTGGTTCCAATTGCACAAGCTGCCCTCTGTAGTTTCAAAGAAAAGCTTTTCATCTTGAGCTGATGTCCATCTTTGGGAAGCTGTGTTCCTTGGTTAATCCGTGCTTTACTTGAAATGGAATATGTTTCCTTGATGAGCACAACATGTGCAATATTTGCATTGATGTTTACATGCTTTCCATACTTTCTCACCTGAAGTCACTTTTTCTTGTTTCCCAAGATTTAATGCTCACTACCAATATTTGTATAGGTATGTGTTCTCTAGTTCTAACATTTTTTTAAAACTGAATCTTATTTCTTCCTACTTTTGACATTCTTTCAGGTATAGTTCTCCTCTGCCAATGTCGATTTATGTCGTGGGATTGTCCAAGGTATCAAGGAGAATCCTCTGGCCTTTATACATTCCTTAAACCTTCCCCACCCCCATCCCCCCTCTCTTTTTCCTAATAGACATAATTTTCATTGTGGATATACTTGTGCACACTTGCTATCATAATGTATTTATAAGCGGGTTTAAAAAAACACACTGTCTTGGCTTTCCTGCTTGGAAATGTGAAAAGCGTGCACATCACTGCAATAATGTGAGGAAGCTAGCCATTTTGTTTGATCATGTTGGAAGGAGAAATGTGAAACCAAAGATGAAATACTTTGAAATCAATTTGAAAGGCCTTGATCAAAATGTACACAATTCTTGGCTGAGTTGTCCTATAACCCATTCCAGTTGTCTTCAGAGAGCGACTGTTTCACAGCTAATAGAACAAGGGTTCTGCAGTCTTGCACAGTAGAGTGGCTTACTCTTTTTATGTAACTTCATTCATTACAAAATGGTGAGCTTTATCACTTCATCCACATAATCTTCTGCTCTGGATTGTGTTTTATGGGATATCTATGTGATTATTATCACACAGCATGGTGGCACAGCAGTTAGCACTGCCACCTCGCATCTTCAAGGACCCAGGTTCGATCCTGATATTGGATACAGTCTACATGGCATTTCCATGTTGTCTCTGACCACAGTGGATTTCTTCTCGCATTCCCAAATATGTGTTAATTGGTTTCTGTAAATTACCCTTAGAGTATATAATAACAAGAAGAATTTATGAGGAGCTAAGGGGCATGTGTGAGACAGAATAAGTTACTAGGGTGTAGAAAATAATGAGAGGGGGAATGGGTCTAATGGGATTGATCCCTGGGAAGCTGGCCTGGACCTAATGGGTTGAAAGGTTCCTTGTGTCATAAGATTGAGGGTGGCACTGTTCAAATTTTTTCCTCTTTATTTTGTCTTTCTCATTATCCTAAATTAACTTAAAACATTAGGGAAGTTACAAATTCTAGTCACAAAAAGGAACTGTATTAACACTTCTGTTTAAAATGAAGTAAAGTGCACCAGGCTTAATGGATGTCTGTATTCCAAATGAATATTCTGATTCCATTAGTGTAAATGTCTAACTGTTCCAACTGGTGTTGCTAATGTTAATCACTAGTTTTCAGGGAAACTATTTCTCATATCATAAGCAAATACAGTAGGGGCAGATGCAAGAGACTAGAAACAGTTTATATCCAATTTTTACAGAAATGTGATGGCTGGGTCTCTTTTAGCTTACAAATGAACAGTAGGGAAGAATTGATCTCAAGCTATTGTGAAAGTATTATGGATACATACGGCAGTTTTCTGCAGGCTTCATGTTGAAAAGCTTTGCTCTTGAGCAGATATATGGAGTGACAAAATTTAAAGTGAATATATAAGTTGAGGGGAATGTGGAGATCTACTTAAGTAAAACTTAATTAAAGCTGATGAACTTTGTATCTTTGCAGTAAATTGTGTAACATTACAACATGGACTAAGTGCAATTCTGCATTCTGTAGGAGATTGCAAGTCTATTGCATAAAGACCACACAGGAAAATTAAGTTTGGGTTGCCGTAAGCTTGCTTAATGACATCTCATGATTTAGTGCATGTATTATTCTGCAGCACATTATTGAAATTGAGGTAGAGAAGCTTGTGTGTTGGATTTTTTGGTTTTCCACTAACAACTAAATCTTTCTCTTTATGGAAAATTTTTATGAGTGAAATCCCTTCGTGACAGAATTGATTTTTGAATTAATTACTCGCAACAAATTGGCTGAATAATCTAACCCCTCATTACAATTCTACCTGGAGATGACTGTGCTGATTGAAGCATTGAAGCACTGAGTTGCATGTCACAGATGTGGAGTTTTATTCTAGTCGTCTTTTCAATGAAAGTTGCTTGTGGGACAATCTGATGCCAATGGCTTTGGCAAAGGATGCAAGTGTTTGGATACCTGCTCATTGATCCCCACCGAGTGAATTTCTAGTTCTTGCCAATATCAGGAGACGAGCAGGTGGAAGCAAAAATTATCAGGCAACTTTCTATCATTCAAAATTGTCCGTGGTCCATTTTGGCAGGTGTAAGGAACCAGGCTGCAAAATGAAAGCTCTTCAAAAAACCTTCTCAAATGAATGCAAAGAGATAATTCTCAAGCCAGTGGTACTTTATAACTAGCCAATAGGAAAAGGAGACGATTCCACCCATTGATGCTGTGGTTGCTCCTTGGAGAGTGTAATGACATAGTCCTATCATTGTATGGGACAGAATCTGGTCCTTTGGCCCATCATGTCTGGGCTAATCTTTTTGCTCATCTCCACTATTGATCACAGCATGAAACTGCTTTTTCCTCAGGCCCACAAACACATTTTTCACACACACATTTTTGAAAGTGACCAGACAAGTGATCAGAATATTTGTTACTTTAAAAGTAAAAACTTGGAACACCTGTTCGATCTTGATAACTAACTGGATAGGCCTTGTGTGGATTTTCATCAAATTCTGGCCATCACACTTTGTGAAGGGTGTCAAGGCCTTGAGGTCTGAGAATATTTGATGTATAATATTATACCATAAATAAGGGAAGAGACTAGGAGTGAGGGAAGTTTAAATTTTTTAAAAAATAAGGCTTTAATACAGTACATGGGGAGAAACTGTTCCTATAGAGTCAATTCCTATTTTCAAATTATTGCACCATTTAACACTGCTGATTATGAAAAGCCAAGCAGGGTGGTACTTCTAAAGAATGGATGCATTGCAAAATTGTTTCTTGGACCTAGGTTCAAACTGCAGAAATACATCCCATTTTCCTTATTTTCTCACAACCGAGGAGGCCATTCACACATCGAATCAATGCCAACTCTCAGAGCATTCTCATCAGTCCCATTGCCCCTCATGTGTCCATCTCTTGACACCCACCAACACCAGGAGTAATCTACAGTAACCAGTTAATCTACCTACCAGCACATATTTTGGAAGTGTGAAGAAACCGAAACACTGGAGAGATCAAAACAAAGTCGAGTTTATTGTCATATGCACAAGTACTGTACATGTATGGAGAGGTGCAATGAAAAATTTGCTTGCAACAGCATCATAGGCACATACCTATGTGGTCACGTGGAAAACATGCAAATCCTGCACATAGCAGGATCCAAACTGGGTTGTTCAAGCGCAGAGGTAATGGCACTAACTGCTGCACCACTGTGCTGACCAAAGGTCAATAGAGCCCCAGATGCACAAACAAGACTAGAGGACTGCGGACGAGAGACAAATACCAAAAAAAAAAGGCTAATGCAGAGAGAATGCATTAGGCAAAATGCATTGGATTAGACAAAAAAAAAACCATGACACTATTCAAAGAACAACTCCCTTGAAGTTCTTTGTTTGGCTGTAAGGTGCTTTGGGTTATAATATGAGGATAGGCTGGATTTGTTTCCATGGAGTGGAGGATGTTGAGGTGAACCTGTTAGGTGCGTAAAATTATGAGGGGCATAGATAGGGTAGAGAACGGCAGAAGTATCTAAAACTATAAATTGTCGGTTTAGGAAGAGGGGATGTGAAGAAGAACTTTTTTTTTCATGCAGAGGATGACCGGAACCTGAAATGCACTGTCTGTATAGGTGGTAGAAGATCACAAGATCACAAGATAAGGGAGCAGAAGCAGGCCATTCGGCCCATCGAGTCTGCTCCAAGGAAAAGGGAAAAAGAAATGGGGTGGGAAAAAAAGAGAGAGAAAAAAAAAACTATTCTAATCCCATTTGCCAGCCTTATCCCCATATCCCTTGATACCCTGACTATTTAGATATCTGTCTATCTCCTCCTTGAACACCCCCACTGATCTGGCCTCCACTGCTGTGCGTGGCAAGGAGTTCCACAATTTCACCACCCTCTGGGTAAAGAAACTTCTCCTCATCTCTGTCTTGAAACTGTACCCTCTAATTCTAAGATTGTGCCCTCTGGTCCTGGACACGCCCACCAAGGGAAACAGCCTAGCCACATCTACTCTATCCTTACCTGTCAACATTTTAAATGTCGCTACGAGGTCCCCTCTCATCCTTCTGTACTCCAGCGAGTACAGTCCAAGAGCCGACAAACGCTCATCGTACTTAAGCCCTTTCATTCCTGGAATCATTCTCGTAAATCTCCTCTGAACCCTCTCCAACGTCAGCACATCCTTCCTAAGATGCGGGGCCCAAAACTGCGCACAGTATTCCAAATGAGGCCTCACTAGCGCCCCGTAGAGCCTCATCAACACTTCCTTACTTTTATACACTATACCTCTCGAGATGAATGCCAACATAGCATTCGCTTTCTTAACCACCGATCCAACCTGGTGGTTAACTTTTAAGGTATCTTGTATAAGATCTCAGAACATATTTAAGTAGTATCCAGAAGAGCACTTGAATCACCAAAGCACTAAAGGCTACAGACTAAGTGCTGGTAAATGGGATTAATATAGATAGGTAGTGATGGTCTGCGTGGACATGGTGGATAAATGGGTCTGTGTCTGTGCTCCGTGACTCTATAAGATTTATAACAGAAGACCATGTAACCCAACATTTCCATGCCAGTTGAAAATGTTATCCAGCCTAATCCTATCTTCCGATGCCAGGTCTGTAACCTGCAGATTACAGCTCAAGTGCACACCCAAGTTCTTTTTAAATAGGTTTCTGCCTCAACTGCACTTGGGGGCAGAGTTCCAGGCACTTGCCAACATCTAGGTGAAAAAGGTTTCCTCATCTCTTTAATACTTCCATCAATTACTTTAAATCTACTATATGCCCTGTGTTTTTGACCTTTCTGCTAAGGGAAATCAATTCTTCCTATTTATTCTATCGACATTTTTTATCTCAATTTAATCTCTCTGCAATCACATTGTTCCTATAATGTGATGACTAGAACTGTGAGAAAGAAAGGACTGCAGATGCTGGAATCTAGAGGAAAAATACTATGATGCTGGAGGAACTCAGCAGGCCAGGCAGCATCCGTGGAGAAAAGCAGGTGGTCAACCCTGTCTCTTGCAGGGACGCGATCCCTCCTTCTCAATTTCTCTGCCTCCGCCACATCTGCTCCCGTGATGAGGCTTTCCACTCCAGGACATCCGAGATGTTCAACTTCTTTTCTAATCGTGGCTTCCCCCATAATGTGGTCGAGAGAGCTCGCACCCCTGTCTCTGCCATTTCCCGCACCTCTGCTCTCACCTCCACCCCTCTCTGACCCAACCCGGATAGGGTCCCCCTTGTCCTCGCATTTCATCCCACCTGCCTGTGTATCCAACACATCATTCTCCACCACTTCTGCCATCTCCAACGGGACCTCACCACCAAGCATATCTTCCCCTCCCCACCGCTTTCTGCCTTTCGTATCCCCACCGCTTTCTGCCTTTCGTAGGGACCACTCTCTCTGCTGCTCTAATCCACTCCTTTCCACCACACCCACCGCCCCCCCCCACCCTCATCCTGTTCCCACCCCAGGAACTTTTCACTGCCCCTGCCATAAGTGCAACACCTGCCCCTACACCACCTCCATCCAGGGACACACACAGTCCTTTCAGGTGAGACAGAGATTCACCTGCACCTCCCTTAATATCATCTACTGCATTCAGTGCTACAAGTATGGCTTCCTCTACATTGGTGAGACCAAACGCAGACTAGGTGACTGTTTTGCAGAACACCTGTGCTCTGTCTGGAACCGCGATCTGCATCTCCCCATTGCCAGTCACTTCAACTCCCCCTCCCACACTGTCAGTCCTCAGCCTCCTCTACTGCCAGGAGAATTCCAAGCTCAAACTGGAGGAACAGCACGTCATTTTCCGTCTTGGAACCTTGCAGCCTAACAGCATGAACATTGAATTCTCCCACTTTAAGTAATCCCCACACCCACCACAACCCCCCCCCCACACCCAACCATTGCCTCTTCTTTTCTTTCATAGCCTATCTCTTTTTTTTCTTCTATACACCCTTTTATTTTCTCCTTACCTTTGACCCATCCCCCGGGGGATCTGCTCTCCCCACCTCCCTATCACTATCTCTTACCTGCATCTACCTATCACCACCTTGTGCCCACCCCACCTCCCCTCTTATGTCCACCTATCACTGCTCTGTTTTCCCTGCTTTATATTGGGCTTCCGCTTTACCTATCTTCAGTCCTGAAGAAGGGTCCTGACCTGAAACGTTGACCACCTGCTCTTATCCATGGATGCTGCCTGGCCTGCTGAGTTCCTCCAGCATCATAGTGTTTTTGACAAGAACTGTGTGCAGTACTGAACTATGGCCTAGCTAGTGTAAGATATAATCCTAGTATAACCTTCCAGCTCTTGTATTCTAGGCTTCAGCTAACAAAGGAAGTTATCCTATATCCCTTTTTAACCACCTCATTGACATGTTGTGTGATCCTGAAGTATCTTTGAACATCAACTCAAGGTCTCTCTGTTCATTCACACCCAGCAGTATCCTTTGCCTACTTCCTTCTCTTGTTGCCACTCACCAAATTGCAGAACCTCACTTCCCTGGATTAAAAGACGCAAGAGATTCTGCAGATGCTGGAATCTGGAGCAACACACACAAAATGCTGGAGGAACTCAGCAGGTCAGGCAGCATCTATGGAGGGAAATAAACAGTCGATGTTTTGGGTCATGATGCTTCACCAGTCCTGATGAAGGGTCTCGACCCGAAACGTCAACTGTTTATTTCCCTCCATAGATGCTGCCTGACGTACTGAGTTCCTCCAACATTTTGTGTGTGTTGTTCCCTGGATTAAAACCCATTTTTCTGCTTTTCTGACCAGTCCATCACATTCCTCCTCACTGCCTACCACAGCCGATTTTTCTGTATCATCTGCAAACTTCTTTATTATTGCCCCTTATCTTTAAATCCAACTATTTGTTACAAACAGCAAGGGACAGGGTACTGAGCCCCAAGCAACCACACTGGAAGCTGTTTTTCAGTCGCAAAGTCACCTGTCAGATGTTACCTTTTAAAAGGTGCTGTCGATAAATCTTCTCTCATTAATGTATGGATTAAAAGTAGTGCTATTGTTGTTTCAGGTGAAAATTTAGCAGTTATGAGATGGTTTTGCGATATTGCAGAAAATGTTTTTTAAAACGTACTTGGGAAAGCTTATTTACCTAGAATTCTTCTGTATAGAAAATGTCACAAAATTCTCTCTGTTTTCCATGTGAAATCTATTCAAATGAAATCACAAATCCAGCAAGGCAAATATCTGTTTAAGATCAAGTATGAGACTGAGCTCAGATCCTACACTTTTACAAGAAAGATCAGATAGAGTTTGAGATTGTACAAGTAAATTAAAATTGAGACATTGTGGAATGGGAATTCGACTTTGACCACTTTTGTTTGAGGGAATTTTAAGAACTTTCACTAAATCGCAACATGTTTTTGTTCATTTTTTTTCATGCAATGCAGTGGTTGAGAAATCCAGGCCCACAACATGAGAAGCGGACCTTGTTTGGCGACATGGTGTGCTTTCTGTTTATAACTCCTCTTGCCACAATCTCAGGATGGTTGTGTTTACGAGGTGCAGTTGACCATCTACACTTCAGCAGCCGCTTAGAAGCTATTGGACTCATTGCCTTAACTGTTGCACTCTTTACTATTTATCTCTTTTGGACTCTAGTAAGTATAATTTTCTATTACACATAGTACACTAATTATAATTTCACTCTGATACAGTAGAGATATCGTTAGCCATAACTATTATATTCATCTACTAAACATTTGGAGCAAACAGCTGGCTAACAAATTAAATGTTCCATTTATCAAAAGATTTTTCCTTGAGTCAATATGTGCTCCCATCTACTGCTAACTTGTCTGTTGCAGTTCAGTGCATGTATACAAGTAGCCATTGTACGGCAGCAACTATAATCATTGCTATTATCTACTTATTACACTTATTAACCACTTAAATGTCAGAGGAAAATGCAAGATATTTTGCACTTTCCCTCTGAGTTCCGTCCATGTCTCACAATCCAATGGTTTCACCATTACTAGTGTAAATTTGAGTACTTAATCAACAATTTAAATTTTCCAGGTACCATGATGGGATTTGAACTCATGTCTATGGATTACTAGTAACATAATATGGGATAGCAGCATAGAGGTTGACTTTTGGGTTAGGAGTGATTTTGCATTTAGCTTTTCTCTGCTATTGATCTGTGGGAATATGGGGGGAAATTTACTGACTGATTTTTCTTTTAAATCAGGTTTCATTCCGTTACCACTGCCGATTGTATAATGAGTGGCGTCGAACCAATCAAAGAGTAATATTGCTTATCCCAAGAACATCAGATGCATCATCTACTCAACAATTTCTGCTTGGTCTGCATCCAGTGAAAAGGAACTCAAAAGAGACAATTGTGTAACTTCTGCCAATTTCATAGTTCTGGATTTAAAATTGAGCTTCAGCCAAGGATTCATTTGGTATGCAACCTTTCTTCAGAATATAGCCTAACTTCACAAACTTTCTAAGCAAATAAGTCACTGTAGTATCATTTTATCAGCATCATGCATAGGAAAAATAATTTTGTTCATGTGGAGTGGAATGTGAGTACAATGGTTTCCAGGTCAAATCACTTCACTTCATTGCAGTCATTATTACCAAGTACAGCCAGCCATGCATTTAGTTTGTGCTATTGAAGCATTTTCTGCATCAAATAAGGATGTAGTGATACCATTGCTTATGCGATACTGGGAGACGTTTGTTCACATTCTGAAATGCAGCAGTTTTGAGCACCCTCACCTCAGCTGAGTTTTAATAATGGGTGGACCACTTAGTACTAAAATGAGGAGAAATTTTTAAACTGGGGTTGATGAGTCTGAAATTCTCCACCCTGGAGGGCTATTGAGGCTCAGTCATTTTCATTTAAAATAGCGGTCAATGGCTTTCTTAATGTTACAGGAATTGAGGGAGATGGGTCCAGTGCAAGAAAATGTCATTAAAGTAGCTAATCAGCCACAATCCTGGTACCTCTTAGACTGACGATTACTATTCCTTCCGTTCTTCGCCCTCCCCCACCAAACTGAGACCAGCTACTGTAGCTTCATAGGTGACCTTCACATCCAACCCAGTACTTAACTGTTTTCTTTGTGCGTGGTGCACTGCCATTGTGCAGTTCTGAAGCCTTGGTCTCACACTACTGAATTTAAGCTGTGGGCCCACAACCAAAACTCTCACTGCCATATTGCAGAGTGACAGATTAATGCTAATGAATTTTTTGAGTAACTTATGAAATACTGGTGACATACCCCCAAGAAAGAAGTGTAATATTTTTCACCAAACGTGACTTGGTGGTAAATGTTAGTTAAATATTTACCTGCTAAATGAAAATGAAATTAATTAATGTACTTAATTGGATTCTTTTTATCCTCAAATTGGGTTTTATACTTGATGTTGCTGTGAATTTGATGTCATTTTCCAGAAGTTGTAACATCATGTCACTTCCATTTTTTTTCTATAAAAGATATAGAAATTTGTTGTCTGAACTTAAATTACAGACAGCAAGATTCTATCACTGGATCAGTGCTAAATTTAAATATTTTAGTAAAATTTATATTGATCATAGTATCACTATGCATTAGCTATTTAAGTAATGTCTTTAATCCTTGCCTTCAGTTGGCAACTCTATTCCCTATTGACTACTAAACATTTTAATTACCTTACAACAAATCTGACTGTTCAGAATGAAAGGCCTGAGTTACATTTTGTTTTATCAGAAGCCGTACTACACTAGGATGTAATACATTGACTGATGTAATTTTTTTTAGTGTTGAATATTTTCATTATATAAATACACCAATGCTGGAGGTCATCAATTAATTGATGTTTGTAATTAATGTTCAAATTTCTGATGAACCCATTGTTGGTTCCTATTATATGCCCAATTATGCTGAAGTGCAGATTCCTAATATTTATTCTACTAATAGAAATTAAATCAAATGCATTTGGTTTAGCATAAGATACCTTATTATGCCTTTGTACTTATGAATCAAATTCAATATTTTATCCATGTAACTAATTTAGTGTTCAAGATATTTTTTGCTAGAGCTATATTTTCAAAAAGAGCACATTAGCCTGAACTGAAAGCAGATTCTCATAGTTTGAGGTAAGATTTGGTATATAGTATTTTTAATTCTGACAGTTTCACTTTCCAAATGTGTGACCTTCACAATCACTTTCTGAAATGATGAATTGTTATCCACAATCAAAGTAATAAAAAGTGGAACAAGCATTCAAGATGGGCAGTATTTCCATCTGGTTACATTGATTTTTATGTTGCATGTGATTTGGACACCTACAAGTGTCTAAATATAACACTTTTAACAAATATAGAGATTTATCATAAAGTAAATATGCAAAACAAGGGATAATAGCAATAGAGGAAAGAAGTTATGTTCCCTTGTAAGTACAAGTGTTGATTCTCAACACTGAATTACTACCTCCAGGGAAATTTGTAAAGAATGATGCCATCCATCATGCTATATTAAATCAGCTGAGAGTTTGTATAAGAATATTTCTACTTTAGTTTTAAAGAAATCACTGTTTTTGGGAGCTAAGTTGGAGGACATGAAGGGAAAGATTAGCATTTTCTTGATAACATGTGGCTCAAACATGTGGTCATAACTTCATCATCATATCCTATGGAGCAAAATAGTTTTGTGCAAGTATTTTCTCCTTCCGTGCTGTTTACTTGTGCAAATGTAATAATTTCTCTTTATTAACCAAGAACATTAAAAAATCATAACTATTAATGACTAATTAATGCAAATTATCAGAACACAAGGAGAAGCAACTTAATTTATTGTTTGGAACGATGAAAATATGGGTGTCAGTATTTGTAATATCATTCAATGGTTCCAACAAGGGCCTGCCATTTACAAAAGAATCAAGAGCATTGAACTCGTTTACTCTTCCTTGTTTTGATGAAAGGTATCAGGGCTGAAATGTTAGCTCTTTTTCCCCAGAAGCTGGTTGAGTGTTTCCAACATTTTGTTTTCATCTCACATGTTACCCTTTGTTCTCCATTAGCTGATTTTCCCCCATTTATTACCTCAGACATGTGGTCTTGTGCAGCAAACTCACAGCACCTTATCGAGCAAAATCCAAATCCACTGCAACTACTAGTTCCCTTTTATCAATCACTCTTAAATCCTCAAAAGAAACTGCTAGGAAATATGTCAAGATTTCCCTTTTCATAAAACCATGTTGACTACACTTGACACTTAATTTTCTATATGTCTTGTTTAGTTTCTTAGCACTGCTTTTGGCATTTTCCCAATGTTATGTTTGGCTTACTGGCCTAAACTCACATTCCCCAACAACCATCCAGACTGAAAGGCTGTCCAAAATTAATAATTCAATCATGGTAATGTACTCTTTATATAGCTAAATTTCATTTGGAGGAATCAAACACAATTGGAGTACTGAAGTTAGTTGTTGCAAAATCTGCATATGAAATGAGTATCTTTGGAGTGAAGTACAAAATGCATTTTAAATTTACACAGCTATTTCTAGCAGCTCCCAGAAACTTCCCGTGTCTTTAGATGAATGTTAGTGACCCTCTTTCAAGTAAATGGGTCTGTGCCAGGTGCACTATTTATGGCTAACCTAACCTAAAGCTGTTACCAACAGCCAAGTAACAATACCCTTGTACACTACCCCTAGACTTGCCCAAGGTTAGATGCCAGTATGCCCCATTTTACCACCCTGCAGTGCATGAGCACTGGACCTCAGCATGATTGAGCCTTTATTGAATCTGTATCCATCACATCTGGGTAACACATTCCTGATCATTGCTGCTGTATACAGTGGCATGCAAAAGTTTGGGCACCCTGGTCAAAATTTCTGTTACTGTGAACAGCTAAGCAAGTAAAAGATGACCTGATTTCCAAAAGACAAAGTTAAAGATGATACATTTCTTTAATATTTTAAGCAAGATTACTTTATTTCCATCTTTTACAGTTTCAAAATAAAACAGGAAAAGGGCCTGAAGCAAAAGTTTGGGCACCCTGCATGGTCAGTACTTAGTAACACCCCCTTTGGCAAGTATCACAGCTTGTAAATGCTTTCTGCAGTCAGCTAAGAGTCTTTCAATTCTTGGTTGCAAGGAAGAATGGGTGAAAATCCTCAAAGGCTTCTAGTTCTGAGAGATTCTTGGGCAGTCTTGCATGCTCTGCTCTTTTGAGGTCTATCCACAGATTTCTGATGATTTTTAGGTTGGGGGACTGTGAGGGCCATGGCAAAACCTTCAGCTTGTGCCTTGAGGTAGTCCATTGTGGATTTTGAGGTCTGTTGTAGAAGCCATCCTCTTTTCATCTTCAGCTTTTTGTTTTACAGACAGTGTGATGTTTGCTTCTAGAATTTGCTGGTACTTAATTGAATTCATTCTTCCCTCTACCAATGAAATGTTCCCTGTGCCACTGGCTACAACACAAGCCCAAAGCATGATCGATCCACCCCTGCGTTTAACCAGATGTTCATGAAATTCTACACCCTTTTTTCTCCAAACATTCCTGTGTCCTCACCACAAAATTCAGTGTCAGAAGTTTGCAAAGGAACATCTAAACAAGCCTGATGCATTTTGGAAACAAGTCCTGTGGACTGATGAAGTTAAAATAGAACTTTTTGGCCACAATGAGCAAAGTATGTTTGGAGAAAAAAGGGTGCAGATTTCCAACAAAAAGAACCAAACTTCTGCATGCCACTGTATTTTTGCCCTATCCTGCTAATGGAAAACTTGTATTAAAATCCATTCATGATTTTGGATGCATTTTTCCTTTGGTGTCAGAAATGCAGGTGCAACTTCTCATTAGAGACTTGACTTTCTATTCCAGCACCTGCCACCTTCAATAACTGCAGTTATTTTTTTTAGACTAACTCTAGAAATGTACCTGCTAGTAGTAGGAAGAGTTCCCAGTGATACTACCTTTCTCTTGTCCCTTTACCAAACTGTTCCCCCACATCCTTCATTCCGTCCTACCTTCCATGCTTTCGGGCCTTTCCTTTTGATCTTCCCCATTCTAGTCTCTATTTGCTTAAGAATTTTTTTTTCAGGATTGGAAGTGTTACCCACAATAAAAGTCAATCAGAAAAATGTTTTTCTTCACAGATGTTGCCTGATCCCTGCACATCCAGCATTTTGTTTCTCATCTATTCTGCTGAAGCTAATGGAACACCTATGATTGCTTCTCACACACTATTCAAAGAGTTTCTTTTGGATCTGCCTCCAACCTCCTCCCCCATCCATTTGTTGCCTTTCCTTGATGCCATCTGGAGATAGTCAGGTTCTATATCCCAGCTCTACCTTACCAGCATGTCTATTAGGTATCACTACTTGCCACTTGTATTAAGTAAACAAATGTTTCTGCATTTATTGGGGCGAACAACCTACTAGGTCCACTTTGCTAAGTGGTCAGCTTTCCATCTGTTGCCACTTCCTCCAGCAAAATCTGCAAGGCTGATCTTGCTTGGCCAAATAGCCCCAGAGACAGCAACAGGTAAGTATAGGAGCCCCAGATTTCCTGGCAACTGTGGAGGAAAATATCAATAGTCCTACTGTGATGCAGCAAATGTACATGCTGGAAGTTGGGTCTGAATACACAACACACATCAAGAGGGTTGAAAGTTTCAATTTCCTGTAAGTCAACATCACTGATAGCCTGTTGACACTGTGGCCAAGACAGCACACTAGCACCTCTATTTCCCCAGGAGGCTAAAGAACTTTATTCTGTATTGTTATTGTTTTCCCTTGTACTACCTCAATGCACTATTGTAATGAAATGAGCTGTATGGGTGGCATGCAAAATAAGTTCTTCCTCAGTACGTGACATTAAACCAATTTGAAGGGTCTTGACTCAAAACATTGACTGTTCCCTCTACAGATGCTGACTGCCCTCCTCCAGCATCCTGTATGTTGCTCCAGATTCCAGCATCTGCAGCTGTGTCCACATCATACAGTTTGATGGCTACATTAATTCACTATTACAGACATACCCTTTGCCCTCTCCTACCTTCTTTGCCACCTAGACCAAGTTGTTTTCTCTTTCTCAGTTCTGATGAAGGATATTTGACCTGGAACATAACTAAATTGGTGCAGAGATCTGTACTTGACGTGGATGCTTTATAGAAGTGGTCCAAACAGTAACAAAAGGCCAGCAGGCAAAAAAACTGGGCAAGATGTACTTTTGGCTAGGAGAGCCCACCACTCCAGTTATCCTGGTTACACTGAAGGCATTGCACTTGTCAGAGAAGCAAAGCAGTCAAAGGCTAAGATTTAAGAAATACAATAAATGAAAAACTGGAAAAATACCCCAAATTCAAGATAGAAACAGGCCCACAGTGACATCTAGTGGCTATTGAAATAAATGGATTCCCTCCCCCCCCCCCCCCCCCCCCCCATTGCAGTTTAAATTAAAATCAGCAGTAGGAACTTTAAATTCCTCATCTGTTGAATAAAAATTGAAGAAAAACTGCTTGCAATTTTCTACTATATTTATTTACAACCCAACAATTAAGAGGATCCTTGAAGTTTGCACAAACCATGACCTGGGCACTACTGACTACAGTTGCTAAAATAAGAGTGGTTGTAAACTTTACTACACTAGGAGTTGTTACATTTTGAAAGGAACCTGCATCATTAATGTCTTCTGCAGCCAGTAGATGGAGGATGTATTATTTTTCCTCCAGAAGAGAAAAATACACCCAACTCCCCCGCTCAGGTGTGGGGAAATGACATAGGTTTTCCATGGATGCAAGAGCAAATACATTGTGCACATGGCAACATACAGCCACACTACAGATATCAGCAGAAAGCAACAGCACTCACAAAGCAGCCAATTCCTCAGGTATAAAGAGCTGGCTAGTGAAGATACCACTAAACAAACCTCAAATTCAAACAATACAGTTGGAACTACTAGGAAGTATGCAGTCATGTCCAAAATTGTAAGCAGCCCAATGATTCACAGCAAGAATTGCAGAAATGGCAATTCACCAGCCCCATCATTCACATACCAAACCTTACAACCATCTGTATTCCTACATACAGTCCTGTTACAAATATGATTAATAATTACAAAACATTTTACTCCACAACACAATTCACCACACTTTTTCACTACACCCAAAACACATCCCAACAGGCACTGTGTGTGCCCATACAAATGCATCCTTGGTATGTTCAGCTAGAAAGATAAACAAGTACAAAATATCCATGGAAGATCCCTCAGGTGGCTGCAAAAGACGACTGAGCCACTCTGATCTTTGAGCCCTGGCTCCAGATTTCAGTCCAGCTGGTTTGTGTCACACACTGAGCAAGGACAGTAGCTACTTCTTCCATGCTGCCGATAAAATAACATTTATTTTGTATTTGGGAACAAATGTAAAGTTCCAGATACTTACCTAACAGGTCATCACCAGTTACACACCCTCTACTGCTAATTAGTTATCTGGGAAAGTACAAGCAGCTCCCTACCTGAAACAATCAGCCCATTTCTCAATATCATGCATGGAGAACAGTCTAAAATGCCTGTTTTAACACACAAGGTATCTTCATCTTCAAGACTAATTAATCAGAATGATCTGCTGGCAAGATGTCAGAATATTCAATCCAGTTTCTCAGAAAGCTGCCAAAAGCAAAACGCCACTCTGATCCAATACAAATGAACAATTTCATAACATTTGCAGTAAGTAGGAGAGATACTTTTTAGGAATGGTATTGAAGGCTACAGGCTTGTCCTTTAACAAACTGGGCTTACTCTCCCCGAAACTAGGGATAGATGATCTCATGGACATGGTAGGCCAAAGGGACCATTTCTGTGCTGTATGACCAACACTTTGAAATGTACAAAATTCTTAGGGGGCATGACAGGGTAGATCCAGGGCTGATATATCCCTGGTTGGCGTGCCTAGAACTTGGGGGTCAAAGTCCCTAAATGAGATAATTAAATTCATGTGGCTTTCTTTATCCAGGTGTTCTTCAAGAAGCAGATGCTGTTGCTGCCTCTCTCTGGCCAGAGATTAGGAGATATCACAACCTTCATGAACAATAGTTGCATTGGAACATCTTCATCCTTTAGTTGTAAATGCTCCTCAATCCCTCTCCCACGTTTTTACAATAGAAATTTTAACTTTCCACAAACATAATACAACACCAAAATCCTATCAATGTACTTAACCTGCAGAGCCTACTATCATAAATATTGAAAACCAGAACGAAAGTGGAGAAGAGAAAGCTGCAAATACCATTAAGGCCATATTCAAGTTTAGAAACACTCAAGGCACTGGTGATGGTAGTACAGTGCCGATTTTAGTCAGAACAATGTTGATATGCCTTTAAGTTTAAAAATCCAGATTCAACTCCAGAAAATAACATGTTTTATTTATATTTGCCATGAAAATTCAAGTAGGCCACCACTACGTTAAAACCTCTGCATTCAAGCATACCATATTCCCCTCCACTAAAAGGGAACACTACAAAACAAATTTTCATCCCAGTTTTGGTGGTACATTTTGGCCAACCTGGCATTAACAATTAAAAAAAGACATTAAGATTAAGCTCAGTGCTGTTCTATTTATAAATTTACAAGTCTTTACCAAAAATGCCTATTCACCCCTTTCCTGCTGCAGATTTTAATTCAAGGTCCAGTAACATTTGCAAGCTGCCCAAAATAACTCTGGTTTTTGCAAATACCCAAATTACTTTTCATTGGTTTCATCTGTAATCAGGTTCAGATAAACATCTTCTGTAGTTTTAAAAAGTCATTCACATTAAGTTTTGTTAAATTCTAGTCCTTGCAATGTTCTAAAAATGCTCAGTAATAGTATAAAAAAAGTCCTGAACCATGTCATGTGTACAAAAAGAAATTAACAAAATATCTAAAATACAAATTACTGAAATACAAAAATATTTTGAATTTCTAAATATTAAAAGTTTAACATAGGCAGTAATAAGTTTTTGAAGAAATGGTCTTGGAAGATGATCACATTATTGCACAGCTCCTGTTAGCTGCTCTTGGATCTCCCTAAAAACAAAAGAAAATCAATGTACAATTTAGCATTAGTGAACTAGCAGAAGGCAGAACAATTTGTTTTCTCCCCCCACTCAAGATGAAAATTAAGCAATTATTTGTAGTGATGGCAGGAAGATTACATTTGGTATCAACTAATGTAACCGAGGGTATTAAAAACTCAGCATTTTCTGCTGTTGGAGCAGCATTATTACAATAGGTCTTATTCAACCGCAATTCAGAAATGCAGTGATATACATCTCAATTCCATTCGGTGGAGGGTCAGATGGTTAGAAGCAGTGTCATAGCAGTTGTATATGGATTACTCATCAAGTAACGTGTACTAACAATTCACAGACCCAAATTTATATCCAATCATGGCAAACGGGGGAAGATTTAAATCCAGTCAATTAAACATGGAAATAAAGAAAATTCTAATATGAATAACTAACCATGAAACTGCCAATCTGTCAAAAACACTGGTTGACTAATACCCCTGAAGGAAATATTCCACCATAACTTGGTCTAGCCTATGTGCAACTCCAGACTCTCAAAAGCCAGGTTTGTCCTTTACTGGTATCAAAAGTTGGTACGGCAAGGCAGTTCACTCCTAGCTTTACAAAATCCCTCTCACAAATACGTGGGTGTCTGAAGTGGAAGAGCCAATACACAAGCAGGACAAAACACACCAAATGTGATGAAACAGTGATATACTGTGTGGTCCACAACACCAATTGCAGACCCCTTGGCATCAGGTCAATCAGGAGCAAGGAAATCTGCTTATTTCTATCTATCATCCTCTTGGGAGGAAGTGGAAGAATAGTTTATACACACTTTTGTCTCAAAGGCTATTACCAGCGATGTTCTAATGGGCTCAGTAATTCACTCTTTGCTTTTTGTTATCTATATTATGGCTTAAACCTAAATATTAGGGAGATGATTAAAAAGTTTACAGGTACAAAAATTACCCATGAGATTAACATTAAATAGAAAAGCTCTAGACTGTAGTGAGGGCTGGACAGTTGGAGACAAAAGTAGCAAGTGGATCTTAATCCAGAACAGTGCAACATAATGAATTTTTGAAAGTGAAACAAGGGAAGGGAATACACAATAAATGGCAGAGATATTGAGTGGTGTGAAGGACCAAAGGAACCTTGCTGTGTGTATCCACAGATCCTTGACAAGAAAGACAAAGGATGCTTTATTTTAATAGGAAAGCATAGAAGAGGAGGGGGAATAATGCTAGAACTATATCCAACACTGGTTAGGCTACAGCTTGAGAAAGATGCAAATGCACTGAAAGTGCAGAGGAAATTTAAAGGACACTGCCAGGATAGAGAAATTGCAGCTGAGGAAAAGTCAGATAAACTACAGTTTTCTTCTTTGGGGAGAGGAGGTTAAGGGGAGACAACAGATACATAAAATTATCTGGAGCCCCACAGAGCAAATAGGAAGGATTTATTTCCCCCCTCAAAGAGGTCAAAAACCAGGGTCATAAAGTAATTGGTAGAAGGATTAAAAGAGATGAGGGTGTTTTTCTTTCATCCAGGTGTTGCTAGGAACTCGATGTATGAAAGGCTGATAGAGACACAAGCCCTCATCATATTTAAACAGAACTTGGATGTGTACTTGAAGAGCCATGAACTACTGTGCTAACAACTTGGTGCTGGAAGAATGTAACAGGGGTAGGTAGCTCTTTTTTGACAGGCAGAAGTGATGATTTGAATAGACTCCTTCTACATCATAACATTTCAGTGATGCTGTTCTACAATTCACTCAGCTAACAGCTCACTCTGTAGTTTACCAATATGCTTTTCACTGCATTGCAGTACATGTGACAATAATAAACCGATTATCAATGTAGAAACTGGTGGGAAATTTTAATACCCATCACCAAAACTGTTTGAGTAGCACCAGCACTACCATACCAAGGAGGATATTTCAGTCAGACCAGGTCTGCAGCAAGTCATAGATAAAAAAACAAGGGATAAATTAGTTTGACTCATCCTCTTCAATCTAATCAGTTATTGGATATACTGGCATTCTTTGCTTTATGAACGCTGATCCAACAAGGTTAAGACTTACAAGTGCACATGGGGATCATGGATCTTCTGAAAATGCAGATATGCACAACGCCAGCCATAGCTGCTTTGAACATGTCAAGAAACGTGTACAATATGTGTCTAATGGAGGTGGTAGCAAGTGCAGATACTGTAGCACCAGGAAAATTTCCAAGATAAAATGAATCAAAGAAAGGTGGCTACTGTCCCAAATAAAATGTTTAATGCTGACCAGGCAGGGGTCTTTCGGAACAGGATGTCTCATGCATATTCATCTCAAAGAATGAGAAAACTGCTCCGGAAACAAAGCAGTCAAAAGTTAACTTATTTTCCTTGGAGACAATGCCAAGGTTGACCATGCTTAAGCCTCTCTTAAAATTTTCCACTTGGAGAAACCAAGGGCACTAAAAGAGTATTCAAAGGCCAATGCTCCTTCGGTATGGCAATCATACAAAAGCAGCCTGGGTGAAGTCCTGTAAGAGCAGCAACATCATGTTGTTTCTCTCTTCCTTCATCAACACTATTGTGCAAGAAGAAGGTTGGGCATCAGAGCCTCTCTCATTGCCAGCATTACCTCTGAACATCTGGTTAACTTAAGAGAGAACAAGGCCAACAACATCCAGGGAGAATGTGTCTCCCAACACCACTTCATCATTACAACCTATGGATCAGGGTGTAATCACTTAGACATCCTTTCCATTACTGATGCAAACTTAAAGTTTGTTTGCTGCAACAGATTACTTAACCCAAGGTCTTCCTCCACATTTCCGTTATAAGACTTCAATAATAAGAGGAAAACATACTTGTTGATGGAAAAGATCTTCATCTTTAATCTCAACTTCTTCCTCCTCCTCCTCTGGCGGAGTGGTGGTAAAGATTGTGGTTCTCTCAGCCATTTCCTTCAAAGAGAAAGTGGCAAGATTAATTTCCAGATGAGACTTAACTAAAACCATAGATAACACAGCAGTTCCTGTTCTGCAAAGTGTCTTTAAATTTACAGATAATGATTTTTAAGAAAAGCAAAATAACACAGAGTAGTCCCCATAGCTGACTATCTTTTCAAAGATAGCTTCAGTACATTTGATAGCACTTTCATTTAATTGTACACAATACCATCATACCCTTTTCAACACTATGGAGACAATACATTTAAACTTGTGCAACTACATTCATATGAAAACAGCCACATCTCCCATCCTTTTCAGTTTTAAAAGACAAATGTGGTATGATTTTGCCAAGTCGCTCCCAGTAATCAAAAGAAACATTACCTCTCCCTGAGAATTCTTGAGAGTTACTTTCACATCTGCCCCAGTGCCCCAAGCTTTTTGATTCTTCCAGATCAGATTGCTTGGTGGAGTAGATGCTACACCAGCATCAGCAGCCCAGATCTGCAATAAGATTATTGAACATTAAACACAACTGATTTAAAGTACCATCGTGGTGCTGACACTTCAACAACTTCATGGTAGAGATGTCTACTATAAGTTCCTTGAATTTAAAAAAAAACACATGGGTCAAATTGAGCCAAGCATATAATTACCCAATGAATAAACAAATGATAGGAATGTGAAACGATGCACAAAAATAGAATTACTGCACAGCATTGCTTATATTGTCCCTAATAACACAGGGAAACCTGCAATAACACAGATGAACCAGACATGACAGCAAAATGGCTAAAGAAAAGTCAGGGCAGAATTAAGGACTGCAAGATATTAAGAATTGGAAAGTGTACAAAGGTGGAGTAGCTGCATCTATTAGAGATAGCAAAGGCAGTAAAATGGAGAAAAATGTAACTGGGATCAATAAAACAATAGAATCCGGGTGGGTAATAAATGATCAACTACACAATACAGTTAGACTACAGACTACCTGCTAGTGGCAGGGGAAGTGAAAGGAGGAAAAAGGATGAAAATAAGTAGGAACGCAAGTAAAATAAAACCAATCACTACAGGGGATTCCCATCCCGTAATTATTTGGATAAAAGAGTGAAGTATGTGGAGCTGGGGGTAGTGGTAAAGAGACAAAGGACATCTGCATCCTCCATAACCAAGGACAACAGTAGCAGATGAATGGGAACTCCACCAACTGTAGGTTCACCTTCAAGCCACAAAGCTGGAAATGCACCACCCAAGCCATGGAACTCCTCATCCAACAGCATAGTGGGTGCAAGTTTACCAGGTCTATTGTGGATTAAAAGGATGGCTTACCTTCTCAAGTGCAATTTAGGATTGGCAATAAATGCTAGGCCTTGCCAGCAAAGCCACATCCCAAAAATGAATAAATAAAAATTGTTCCTACAGTGTATATGGACCTTCTTTCTAATCCAGTATGTACATAGTACACAATACTGTCTGAGAAACAGAGAATAAAAAGGAGCTAGTGACTATAAACACACCATAATTAAGAATAATAAGTGGAGGAAAAAAAGCATACAACTAACTTAGGGAAATAGATTGGATGAAAGCTGGTTGAAGGATAGAGAAAAAATGATCAAAGAAATAAAATGGACAGCAAAGGAGGTGCTGGCAATCTTGAGGAGAGTAAAAGGTGGATACATTTCCAGGGCCTGATGAAGTGCATCATAGACATTGCGGGAAGCAAGGGAAGACCCCTGACAGACTGGAAGGTGGCTAATTCTATACTTTTGATCAAGAAGGGCTTCAAGGACAAGCTAGGGAACTACAGGTCAGGGAGACTAACATCAGTGGTGGGCAAGTTACTGGAGGGGATTCTGAGACAGGACCAACTGCAGATGACCAGCATGGCCTTGTGTGGGAAATCATGTCTGAGGAATTTAATTGATTTTGTTTTGAAGAGGTGACCAAGAGGACTGACATGGGCAGAGGGGTAGACGTTGACTACGTGGACTTTAGCAAGGCTTTTGACAAGGTTCTGCAATGGTAGACTGGTACACAAGGCAATGGGATCCAGTACAAGCTAGCCAGTTGGATACAAAATTGGCTTGGTGGAAGGAGTCAGGGTGGTAGCAGAGGATCGTTCTGCAGAATGGAAGCCTGTGACCAGTGATGAGTCCCCTGCTGTTTGTCATATACATTAACGATCTGAATGAGAATGTAGGTGGCATATTTAGCAAGTTTGTGAAAGGCACCACAATTGGTGGTGTGGTGGACAGTGAAAGAGGCCAAGGTTACAACAGGATCCAGATCAACTGGGAAAGTCACCAAAGGAATAGCAGATGGAATTTAACTTGAACAAGTGCAAAGTGACTGCACTTGTCCACATTAAATCCCCAGGCAGGGTTTTACACAGAAAATTATAGGGCCCTGGGAGCAGTATGGAACAGAGAAACCTAGTAGTACAAGTACATAGTTCCCTGAAAGTGGTGACACAGGTAGACAAAGTTGTGAAGGCAGCTTATGGCATACTTGCCTTCATTGGACAGGGCATCAAGTTCAAGAGTTGGGATGTCGTTAAGCTGTGTAGGATGTTGGCAAGACCACACCTGGAATATAGTGTGCAGTTCTGTGCAATATTTTAGGAAGGATGTGATTAAGCTACAGAGGGTGCAGAAAAGATTCACAAGGATGTTGCCGGGACTGGAGGGCTTGAGTTAAGAGGATACATTGGATAGGCTGACACTGTTTTCCCTGGAGCAAAGCAGGTGGAGGGATGACCCTGAGGGGACAGATGAGGTGAATGGTCAGTCTTTTACCCCAGGGTATAGAGGGCGTAGGGAAAGATTTAAAGGGGATCCAAGAGGCAGGTTTCTCCCTATACAGACGGTGGTGGGCATATGGAACAATCTGCAGAGGAAGTGGTAAAGGCTAGTACAATTGCAATGTTTAAAACATTTGGAGAAGTTCATTAACAGGAAGGGAGATGGGCCAAATGCAGGCAAATAGGACAAGCTCAGGTAGGCAAGTTGGTCGGCATGGATGAATTGGGCTGAAGGGCCTACTTCTATGCTGTACAACTCCGAACAATAATAATGCTTGAAGTTTACAGTATTTATTTTCAACTCAGCCTGAGTATATTTTTCAATTATCTTTTGGGACAAATCAGATTCTCAGTTACTTTAAATGCATCAACTTTCAATTTCTGTAATAAATAAATTACAGAATCAGAACTGTTGTAGCAACAGAAGGCAGCCATTCAGCAAGTCCACATCAGCCCTACACAAAGGCAATCCAGATATTCCTACACCCCAATCACCCAGCAAATTCTTTCCTTCCAGCTCCCTTTCAAACAATACAATTGAATGCACCTCCACTACTACCCCAGCTGTACATTCCACACCCTAACTACTCACTGTGTAATAAAGTTTCTTCCTCAAGTCACTTTTGGTTCTTCTGCCAATCACTTGCGTCCCATGTCCCTGGCTCTGGACATTCTGAAATGGGAAGTTTCCCTATGTCTTTACCCTTCTTGTTTTTAAACACTTGACCTGATTCCCTTGCAAGGAGCTCTACCCAAGTCTCTCCAGTTCAGCAAGTCTCCTCTGCATCTTCTCTAAAGCCTTTACATCTTTCCAAATGTGTGGCACCTGGAACAGGATATAATACTCCAGCTGTGATCAAGCAAATTGTTTTATAAAAGCTTCACCATGACTGCCTCACTCTTGTATTCTATATCTCTACTGATAAAGCTCAGGATCCTGTATGCTTTTTAACCACTTCCTCAACCTGCTATCCCTTTTAAAGACCCGCTCCCCACCCCCCCCATCTCTCGTTTCTCATACCCATTTTAAAATGTCTCTTCTTACTAAGGTTTCACAGTTTTAATCTTTCATCCACCACCCATTTTCGGCCATCATCTCCATGAAACCTGTAACTATTCTCCTCACAGTTCATTGGCTTTACGTCACCTGCAAATTTGCAAAATATGCTCTATACACCCAAACTATTAACTCTAGGGGTTAAAATTATAGAACTTTCTCCATCAGAGGTTAAACTGACTGGTCGGTAGTTAGTGGACTGTTACTGACTGGTTCTCGATTACTTCCAACAATATATAACAGATGGAAATCATCCATTGATGTTAAAGTTTTCACTAATCTGCATTTGTTTTCACTAATCTGAGTTTTCTTTCACTCTCTCGACTAATCCCCACCCTCCCCCCCTTCCTGTCTATATCATAGAATAGCGTATTTATGTGCCCAAAATAAATAAGATTGGTCACTAGTTTGAGTACAATTTCTGCATTTTAAAATTAATAAAAGATCTTCAGTAAGGTATCACACAAGATGAAAAGCAAGGCCAGAAAATGCTGAGCCAAGGGATCTGTAGCAGAATGGATAGTTGACTGCTGACAGACAGTACAAAAAAAATGACAGCTATTCAGAATGTCAATGAGATCCCAATGAATCGCTGTTGGGACCACATTATTGATAATAATGTGTGACCAACCTAGGCTTTGGAACTGACAATACCAAATTGAGAGTGATGGTCAAGACTGATGAGTAACGGAACAAAATTCCAAAATAATCTTGCAAATTGGTTATATAATGCACAAGGTATTCTGGGGACATATTATTTAGAAAATAAGAATCAAAAATGGTGCTGGGGAGTAAAAAGGGCATTGGGAGTACAAATACGCAAATCAATGTTGCAACTCAGACCATAAAAGGTCATAAAAGCAAACCTAGCATTGGGCTTTATTTCTACAGCGATGTAACTGAAAAGTAGAGGTAATGCGTCAGATCACGGTTTGACCATATTGAGAACTATGTTCAGTCTGCCTGACATATTGTAAAAAGAACATATCTGGATGGGCCTAGAAATGCAAGGCTATCAAGGAATTTATGGGCAGCACAAGTTTCTTGACAAGACTGAAGTGTGCTCCAACAGGGGTCCATAAAATGAAGTTTTTTTAAGGGCAGTCACAAAACTTTTCTACATGGGGAAGAGCAAAATTAAAAACATCAACATGACCATCACCATGGAATTAAATAGGGAATTCAGAAGAAACTTTGTTACTTCAGTGGTGAGTAATGAGGTTAACCATATGAATGTATTTTAAGGGGAGGCTGGATAAGCATAAAAGACCTTAGGTGGAGATGGCTAAGTGGTACAAATACCAGCAAGACTGGTTGGGTATAAAAAAGGCCTATTTGCATTTTATATCCTACATAGGATTAAGAAAGCCATTTTAATTAAAGTTGATACAGATAATTTAACAATATAAATTTTAACCTTAAATACAACTATTGGCAGACAGTAACCCAGCAAAGAACAAGCATGTGTTCAACCATCTTACCTGGTTGCAAAGTCACAACATATACCATTTGCTATGCAGCAATGGACAAACTGTTTGGATATAGTTTAACTATGAATTGCAGTTCTTACCAACCTACATGGAAGAAACTGCAAAGCTATCAACGTAGTAATAGTCCTAATTTATGACACTTTATCTAATCAGCTAAAAGCTACTCCATTATATGAAGGGCAAGGTTCTGCAAGGTGGATGCAGCAGAGCACAAACAACAAATGGGTATTAACTGGTTAAAATGGGGGTTACAAAATGTGTTCCGCTTCCACAGTATTCTCAATAATCCATTGCCCAAGTTAAATCAAATCTGCACATCAGGTCCCGGTTGATTAAAGAGAAGTTTAAGGGACCATACGCCGAAAGGTGCTCTTTAGAAATGTTAGTTCACTGAAACTTTCTGGGAGCTGCTGCAAGCATCACAAAATTATAGGTTCTTTTGTGATTGCTGATCTAGTTTGTATACACACAGAGCACCCCTTTCCAAATGCAGCATTAAGATCTGAATGAAGTCTTTTATTCCAAAAGGAAAGGTCCCTACACAGACCAGGCATCTTAGAATTCACTGGTTAGCAATTATAAACCAAGCAGCTCTGCTGATTTTTTGCTTTTAAACATCTCATTAAAATGTTTTTTGCTCCTTCCCATCCTCCTATTTCCTTGCACCACTTCAGTAGAGACTAAACTCAGTCACTTTACAGAGCATTTCAATAAGAATCTTATTAAACTTACAGTAGTGGTTTGTCCAGCCTTCAACACATACTTGGTGGTAAACTTGTAAGAGGCAGTTGCATCACCAATTTTTCTGATCAGCTCCCAGCCACCCATATGTTGATCCTATTTTAAGAGAAAAAAAAATCAGTACACAAAACCTGCACCTAATGTACCCTCTAAGTCTCCCCCACCCACCCCTGACTCTTACCTGTTCAGAATTGTTCTTAAGGCGTATAAATTTGCCATCTACATCCAATTCCTCTATGACAATATTCCCAGTGGCAGAAGCATGATGGCAAATGCTAACACTACTGCTGGCCTCAGACTCTTCAACATCAACACGCTTTCTCTTTCCTCGAGCTGTGCGGACACTGCGGCTTGATGTGGCACGAGAAACAGTCACTCGTGAAGATGGACTTGGCGACAGCTTCAATCTGAAACAAAAGTAAAAAGCACCTCAAAATATTTACATGATGCACTGTTGCCACTGGGGAATACAAAACTTAAAATCTGTGTGAAAATTTATGAAAAAGATTAAGATTCAACACAATGGATACATTAACTATTTTGTTCGAGATTTTGAGACACTGGAAGTACACAGCCTTGGTGTTATGTAGTATGTGCCATATTAAAGCCTGGCTCAAGATGAAACATGGGTGAGAAAGATGGGATCCTGCAAAAGGAATTTAGGGAGTTAAATAGAAAGCTGAAAAGCAGGATCTCTAGGGTTGTAATCTCAGGATCACTCCCTCTGCCATTTGTTAGTGAGTACAGAAATAGTAAGATAGTGCTAAAGAGCTGGTACAGGAGGGAGGGCTTAAGACCATAGAGGTCTCTTCTGGGGCAGGGGTGAGCTGTTCAAGGATGGGTTGTACTCGAACTGGAAGGGAACCAATATCCTTGCAGGAAGATTTGCTAGCGCTGCTCAGGAGGGTTTAAACTAGCGAGGTCAAGGTGGTGGGAGGCAGGATGAAAGGGCCGCAGGTGCGGAGCCAGAATCATACATAGAAAATAGAACGGGCATCCAGTGGGAAGAGAGTTGGCGGAGGCAGGAAAGACAGCACAAGGGGGATGATGAAAAACACGATAATGCCGGAGGAACTCAGTAGGCCAGGCAGCATCAGTAAAGAAACGCAGGCGGTCGACATTTCGGGTCAGGACCCTTCTTCAGGACTGAAGATAAGAAAAGTGGAAGCCCAATATATATTGGAGGAAAATACAGATGAGCTGAGCGCATTGATCAGCACATGGGATTATAATATTGTTGGAATCATGGTCGAGGCAAGGCAGAACTGGCAGCTCAAGTCCCCGGCATGTAGAAGTTTCAGGTGTGAGGGGGGGGGGGGGGGGGGGGGGGGGGAGGGGGGGGGGGCCCAGCACTGCTGATCAGGGATGATATCTCAGACGAATTGGCCAATGAGGATAAATGGGTAGAAATTGGGAATAAGAAAGGAATGGTTACTTTGATAGAATTTATACTATAGGCCTCCCAATAGCCAGCAGGAATAAAGAACAGATATGTGGCTGGATCATAGAAGGGCGAAAAAGCAATAGAGTATAAATAAATACTTTCCCTGTATTGACTGGGATTGTCTCAGTGCAAGGGTCTTAGATGGGGATGTGCATTTGAGGGTTTCTGAAGCAGTAGGTAGAGTGTCCAACTAGGGAGGGGACTGTACATGCTCATCCTCATTCCCCAAGACAAGGCTGTGATTTATGCATTTGTGGAACTGCAACCACAGAGTTCGTGGAAAATAAAGTTGGTAATTGAGTTAGGGCCCTAAAATGGCAGCAGCATATTTCGATGGTGTAAAACAAGACCATGGGAGAGGAAGATTGGGAACAGCTGCCAGGGACTGGTGGGGAGAAAACAACTTCTGAAAGAAGGGAGGCATTTAAAAGTGAGATAGGAAGAATTCAGAATCAGAATGTCCCTGTAAGAGCAAGAGGAAAAGATGGCAGGTGATCTAGGGAATCAAGATCAAATCATCAATCAAAAGATAATTTAGGGAACCTTGGTTAACAAGAGATATTGAAGGTTTGATCAGGAAGGAGGAGGAAGCATGTCAGGGATAGGAAATTGGGATTGAAAAGCATCAGTTGAGGTTTATAGGTGGTAAGGGAGAAAACATGAGAAAAGAAATGAGAGCAAAAAGGGGCCAAGCCCTTAGCAAATAGTATTAGGGAGAATCCCAAAACTTTTTTTTTGTATTTCCTTCATAGGCTGAGGCACTGAGAATAAGAATTGAGACTTCACTTTGCAGTTAGTACATAACATTAGTTAAACCACACTTAGAATTATTATGGTGTACAGCTCTGATTGTTATACTAAAGGACAGGTGTGGTAGCAAGAGAGTGCAGAAGAGATTCATTGGATATCGCCTGGAATGGAGGTCTGTAGTAACAAGAACAAATTGACTGGGTTTATTCTCACTGGAACATAGGAGGTTGAGGGGTGACCTTAGAAGTTTACAAAATTATGAACGGCATAGAATCTTCTTCTCACGGCAGGGGAGTCTAAAACTAGAGGGGACAGGCTTAAGCTGCGGGGGGGGGGGGGGGGGGGGGGGGGGGGGGGGAAAAGAGGGGTGTGCACTGTGCACTGGAGAGAATTTTAAAGGAGACCTGAAGGGCAAGTATTGTCCCCCCCCCCCAACAGTGGGTGGTGAATATTTGAAATGAGCTGCCACAGGTAATGATGCAGGCAAATACAATTACAATGTTTAAAAGGCATTTAACAGATACATCAATAGGAATGGAATAGAGGTTTATGGGCCTAATGCGGGCAAATGGATTAGCATAGATAGACATCACAGTCAGTAATGGATCAGGTAGGCTGTAACGGTCCATTTCTGTGCTGTATGCTTCTACAATTCAGAGTATAAACCAAGCGTTTTCCCAGGTGACAGTAGCAACCAGTGGGGTGCCAGAGGGGAAGATGGTCAACCAGAGCAGGCACACCACAGGAAGTAGTGGCTGGCAACTATATCAGTGCATGTGCACTTTCAAAACAAATTCAGAATCTGTAAACATTAAAATGAAAATTGTACTGGATGGAAATATGCATTCTAGTGACTGATTCTCAGAAGATTTTCCATCTCATTCTGAAATCATGGAGGTCAATCCTCAATTTTAAGAGGAATTGAAAATCTGAACAAAAACAAGTCAAATAATGTGCCAGTGGTGGAGCAGGTTTAATGACTCAAATATGCAAAGAATACCAACTTACCCTGAGAAAAGCAGACTATTCAAAGAGCAGCAGAAACCAATACTGCTCCACAAAGGGGTGGTTTTGGAAAATCCAGTGAGCAGGATTGTTATCTGCAATCTCAGCCATTTACAGCAGCATGATTAGCAAACTTGGCTAACAGAGGAATTACCCAATCATCTCCATTAACTCTGGTTAAAGCAACAGCATTAGATGTAGTCACAAAATAAAGGATGGAGAATATAAAAGGAATGCAGGAAAAAAAAATGTATTTTCAGAAGTACAGACAGGTAGGCAAGTGACCTGATTTTGTTGTTAGTGGGCTACTTATCATTTGATATTACAGTATGGCATAATATCAAATAAGCATCCTACTAACAACAAAAGTCATACAAGCTCCTGTAAAATTCTACCTGTCCTTCTTGTTTGAGAAAGAAACCTCAAGCATCTGCGCCTGCACTGTAACATTAGCACTTTGCTTGCGTTAGAAATTTTCTGAAAATTTGAGACTCCCAACAAGAGAGGGATATCAAATCATACAGAGATGATTAATGGTACGTAGATGCCACTTTTTCCATTTTATTGTGGAAAGCAAATAGAAGATGGCATTTCATAAGTCAATGGATAATAATCAGATGCTGTGAGTTTTCTGCAAAAAACTACTCAAAACATTGGAGACAGGCAGCCGAAGTAAATAAAGTAATAAATAAATGGAACTTTGCACTGGATAGATGGAAGAAATTAGACAATATGGCCTTCAACAGTCTTTTAAAAGCGTAAATTTGAAAGTATTAAAAGTATTACAAAGTTAGGATCAAACCCAAGTTTACCTCTCCTCTTCACCCTCCAATAGTTTCCTGTATGCACTAATTTCCATATCCAAAGCTAACTTGACATCCAAGAGATCTTCATATTCATTTAGCTGTTGCTGCATCTGCGCTCTGATCTCAGCCATTTCTTTCTCCTTTTCGGTCAGGATCCTCCGATTTCCATCTTTTTCTTTTTCCAGAGATTCTTCCAACTCCTGGACTCTTTCCTGCCAAACTTTTGCCTAGGTAGAGGGGGAAAAAAAAACTTGGCTAAAATAGTTGTTTAAGATTATTGTTAACAGTATAAAAGCCTGAAAGCACATACCACCAGACTAGAGGATTGCTGTTATCAGACTCTTGAACGGACCTCTCATATGCTAAAGATGAATTCCTGATCTGCCAATCTACCACATCGTGGCCCTTGCACTTTACTTACCTGCACTGCACTTCCCTCTGTAGCTGCTACACTATATTCTGCATTGTTTTCTTTTACTATCTCAATGTACTTACATATGGCATGATCTGCCTGGATGGCACGCAAACAAGAGTTTTTCCACTGTATCATGGTACATGTGACAATAACAACAGACCAATACCAATGCAGTGACTTACATTTTTTTGCAAGTTTAACAACTGAGTGCTGAGGTTCTCTATCCTCATGTAATTTTCTTTTAGCTCCTCTTCAGCTGCCTTGGCCGACTTGGTGTTCATCTCCAATGCAAGCTTTGAATTTTCAAGCTGAAAAAACATGCCAAAATTTCAATACTTGAAAGAACTATCAAGTTTTGGACAATGCTGTCAATTTATCCCAAGTTTGACTGCCATGATTACATAGATTAAACAATTAAGGCTAAAAAGAATTTTAAATCTGCTGCTTATCTGAACAAAGAATATCTAATTACTGATTAGATTGATCTAAAGATTTCTATTATTGAAATAGTAGATTCTTAACACTTACAATTTTCATCACTTCTTGCTATTTATATTCAAATGAAAAAGGAATACATTTGTTATTTTCATGTTTCGGAGTTTCTTCTGTGTAAAGTATGATCCTTAAAACAGATTCAAAAACATGCACTACATCTAGCACCATATAATTATACAAAAAGTCAAATGATACAAGGAAAACAATACTACTCAAAATACTACATCATTATTCCTTCGCCATTTCTGGTGCATACTGCCCATATGCCACAATCAAAACATCCTTTGGTAATCAATTGCATAAAATAATGTCTCTTTTACATGGTAAAAGGACCCAAGGCACCTCATAGAAAACTTGAGGTAGATGATCAGAAGCTTGGTCAAAGAGGTAGGTTTTAAGGAGCTTCTGAATTAGGAGGTTTAGGAAGTCTGCAGATGAAGGCATGGCCACAATGGTGCATCAATTAAAATCAAGTACTCATAGGAGGTCCAACTCAGACCATCCAAGGATTGTAGACCTGGAGAAGACATGCAAGAATTTAAAGAGACTCGACTTAAAAAAAATCAGACGTTATTGAATCAGAAGCCAATATACATCCATAAGAAAAGCCATAATGGATAAATGGGACTTGGTGCAATTATGAAGAATTTTGGGACTCAAGCTAGGATAGCATTGCAACTGTCACATTTAGGAAGTGTAAAGTTTCAGCACTTGATACAAAAGCAAAATATGGTAATGCTAGAAATGGACAAAGTTCCAGAGTGTTACCAACCATAATTGATAACAGCAAACAATTAAAATATACAACTGAATTTATGCAAGATTCGATTATTTATCTAGCGAAAGCAAAACAAGCATTAAAAAGCTTTTAAATCAAAATAGACCAAAAGAATTTGGACAAAAATACCTTTCTGCCAGTATTGAAGGAAAATTCAATACTTCCTTACAACTCCACCATGTCATTTGGTATTGCAAATGTTGTTAATTATTGTAATAATATAATTTGTTTCAATATCTAGAATCATGAACAGATCAATTAACATTGGCAAGAAACACGAGAGAGAGAGAAAAAAAAAATCGCTACAGGGAATATTTCTTGCCAGCTTGTTGAATGCTAAAACACTGGAATCTCAATGTCACACTTGGCAGGTTCTGATGTATGCATTCCCAAGTATCAACACCCACCCACTATAATTTTAGAGGTATTACAGAAAGCCAGAAGTTACCATTGTATGTCTGGAAAAACTTAAAAGTAAAACCTCAAGTGATTTAAAAAAAACACACAAGCTGGTTTTATACATTAAGGTTGAGTGCACATTAAAAGAGAAAAAAAGTGTTTTGACATTTCAAATAGTGCATAGAACTTGCACAAGACTTTTGGACTTTTGCAAGCAGCTAAGGACACCACCATAGAAAGTACATTTAGGTCACAGAAAGAACATGTTGAAAACGGATTAAAATTATTCAAAGGAATAATTGCAAGGACGTACTCAAGACAACTCAAAATTGGAATCTACTAGTCCAGCTGGTACAAACCTAACTAAACTGAAAGATCCAGGAAGAGCTTAAAAACTTAAAAGTAGAGCTACAGAGCTGAAACAGGCCCTACGGACCAATTTCTCCATGCTGATCACTGTCTCTACCTGAGGGAGTCCCATTTGTCTGCATTGAGTTCATACCCCTCAAAACCTTTCCTACCCATGTACCTGTGCAAATGTCTTTTGGACATTTTAATTATATCTGCCTCTACCTCTCCCTCTGGCAGCTCATTCCATATAGCCACCACTCTGTAACAAAAAACTTGTCCCTCAGGTCTCCTTTAAATCTTTCCCATCTCACCTTAAACCTATGCCTCTAGTTTTAGACTCCTCTCATCTGGAGAAAAATGCTGTGACCATCTATCTTATCTATTCCCCTTATGATTTTATACACTTTTATAAAGTTACCCTTCAGCCTCCTTCAATCCAGGGAAAACAATCCCAGGCTATCCAGTCTCTCCATACAACTCAAGCCCTGCAGTCCCAGCAACACCCTCGTGATTTTTTCTGCACCCTCTCTATCGTAATCATATCCAAAAGATGTTAAATCCGAGTAACATTTTTTCTGTAATGTACATTAATATCCCATCCACAATTTTGGTGCAAATGATGGGAGAACAATTTTTATTACCTTGTTGTGGAAATTTTTCTCCAGTTCTTCTTTATAGATTTTCACTTGTTGATCATGTTGTTCCCTTAATTCCTGTAGAGCTTGGGCCAGTTTATGCTCATATTCAACCAAGCGACCTGTATCCACCTCAACCAGACGGGTCTCATGTTCTCTTTTTAGTTTCTTTGATTTCCTGTGATTTTGGTGGGGGGGGGGGGGTGGGGGGTGGGGTGGAGGGGGTTGGGATTTAGAAAACAGTGGAATATGAAACAAGTTGCTCTAATAGCCTTGAGCAACAGTACGGAAGCCTGAGCTTGCTTTGATGAAATTTACATTACATATTACAACAGTGAAGTCCAGGGAATTCGATTTAATTTCAGAAAAATGTAGAGATGCACAAAGAAAGCTATAAGTTGCTGTTAGAAACTGTCCATGCTTGGCTTTTGCCAAGCTACATACCTGCAGCTTTATCTATCCCAGCACTTGAACTCAAATTTGAGTAATTACCACGTTTGCTTCATTGAGCAGACTTTCCTACCTCAGCCACCACATCCTCAATTCTCCCACCCCTCACTTCACCTCCACCACTGAGCACTTGCTCCACCTTCTTTCCCTCATGACAGAAAATATAATCCATTAAAAATCATAAGCAAGCTCCCATTGTTTTAATTTGGCCGTCCACCACCCACCCACTTCACCCAACACCATCTTTCATTGCAGAATGAGAAATTGATGGGGTGAATTGTCCACCAATATCCTGAAGAGTCCCCACTAACTAGAAAACTTAACAGGTGAGGGGTAGAGCATTCTGTGCATGACGACTCATCTCTTGCATCCCAAAGCCATCAAGGGATAATCTGCAACAACTCACCGCTCCTCCTCAACCTCTACCAAGCACAAAGATGTATGGGATGTTTTCCAAGTTGTACATCATCCTCTTGGAGATAGGTTGTCATTTCTTCAGAACTGATGGGACCAGATCCGAGAATTCTACCAGGATCCAGATGTGCAATTTGGAGGGGAACCTGCATGCACTAATGCTCCCATGGACCCACTGTTTGTCCTACTTGGTGACAGAGGTCATGGGTCAGAGGCCAGAGGCAGAGTAACTGCAAGGCATTTTGTAGATGATACACACTGTGCTTGGGTGGTGCAGAAAATGAATGTTTAGGCTACCTGTTGGGGTGCCAATCAAGCAGGCTGCTCATCTTGGATGGTACAGAGCTGCTTGAGAATTTTTGGAGCAGCACTTATCTGGACAATGGTGAGTATTCCATCAGGCTCATGATTTGCACCTTATGGTTAATGGAAAGGCCTTGGGGCATCAGTAGGCAAGTCACTCACTACAGAATACCCAGTCCCCGATATGCTCTTGTAGCCATGATATTTATGTAGCAAATCCAGATCAGCTCCTGAGCAATAGTAACACCAAGATGTAGACTATTAGGGACTTGATGATGGCAAGGATAAGCGGTTAGATTCTTTTGTGGCACAAATATTACACGCTACTTACCAGCCTATGCCTCAAGTGTTAACTAGGCCATGTGGCCTGCAGGCACAGGTCAATTCATTTGATGAGTAGTTGCAAATGAAACTGAATATTTAATCAATCACCAGCAAGCAAATCCACTTCTGATCTTGTAATGGGAGGAAGGACATTGCCCTGAGCAACTCCTGCAGTAATGTCCTGGGGCCGAGGTGGTTAACATCCAGCAACTACAACCATTTCTCTCTGTACAAGGTACGACTCCAAACACTGGAGAGTTTGCCTCTTGATGCCCATTGATTTCAGTTTTCCCTGGGTTCCTCGATGCCAAACTCAATGCTGGCCTGATATTAAGGGCCGTCACTCTCGCCTCATTTCTGGAATTTAGCTCCAAGCCATATTTGGACCAAGGCTGCAATGAGTTGTGGAGCAAAGTGGTCCCAGAAAATCCAAACAGGGCATTGAGGAGATTATTAGTGACTAAGTGCTGCTTGATAGTACCCATCAATGAAACCTTCTATCACCAACCGACTGGGTGGTAATTAGCGGCATTGGATTTTTCCTCCTTCTTCTGAATGAGACAACTGGGCGATTTTCCAAATAGTTAGTAAGCTGCCAGTGTCGAAATTGTACTGGAAGAGCTCGGCTGGAGGCCCAGCCAGTTCTGGAATACAGATCTTCAGTAATGCACCTGGGATGTTGTCTGGCCCCAAAGCCAGTGCTGCATTCAGTGCTATTAGCTGTTTCTTATTGTGTGGCATGAATAGAAGTGGCTGAAATCTCAGAATCATAGAAAGTACAGCAAAATACAGGCCCTCCGGCCCACAATGTTGTGCCAACCTTTAAACCTCATTTAAGACTATCTAAACCCTTCCTCCCACATATCCCTCTATTTTAAATTCCTCCATATGCTTATCTAACAATCTCTTGAATTTGACCGATGTACCTGCCTCCACCACCACCCCAGGCAGTGCATTCCATGCCCCAACCACTCTCTGGGTAAATCTGGCTTATGATTGCATGCATCTCAGAAGGAAACAGAGATGGACCTGACTGATCATGGTTGTAAATGCTTCAGCCTCATCTTTAGCACTCACAAGCTAGGCCCCACCATCAATGAGCATGGGAATACTCTTGGAACTTCCTCCTCTCATTAGTTGTTTAACTGTTCACCAATATTCACAGGACTACAGAGCTGTCATCTGATCTGATGATTGGATCTTGATTTGACCATTGGTTATTAAAATGCTGAGCTCTGTCAATTGCACACTGTTTAGCATGCAGAGTTCGAGTTGCAGCTTCTCTGGAATGGTATCTCAATTTTTCTTAGGTATGCCTGGTGCTGCTTATACCATACCCTCTGCACTCTTCAACAAACCAAGGTTGACCCTTCGGTTTGATTGTAATGGTGGAGTGTGGTTTTGTGGGCCATGAGGTTACAGACTATTTCTGCCGCTACAGTTGGCCCATAGCTCCTCATAGATGACTACTTTTTGAATTGCCATATCTGCTCTGAATCTATGCCATTTAGCACATTTCTAGTGCGACACAACACAATGGAGAGCATCTTCAGTGTGAAGATGGGATTTTGTCTTCACAACAACTGTGTGGTGGTCATTTCTACGAGCAGCATCTGTCCCAGATAATGAGGGAGGCATCAGAAAGATTTATCACTTGTATTGGTTTCTATTACAAATCAAGTCTGTCAGCTCTGGCTTTTGGCTTCCAATTTAGTAATCATGACAGTTACAGATGTGGTTAGATCCCACCAATTGAAACTGACAACTGCCATCCAAAAAAGTCAAATTTTTCCATATCTCTCTCAATTAAAACAGTCTCTTTGAATTGAAAACAAAAGTGGCAAAGCCAATAAATATATATCTTACATGCAATGGACAACATTCTTACCTCCTCATATACATTTTTTCTGAACTCAAGTTCTTCCGTGAGGCTCTGACAACGGTTCTCAAGGTCCACTCGCAAGAGGGTTTCATCTTCAAGTTGTTTCTTCACAGCAGCTAAAGAAACTTCCAGCTGCAGGAAAGATATTAAGCATTTTCAAAAGTTCTTTTACAAAAAAATTGCAAAATTATCAGAGTTCATTTTATCATGTTTCCTCAAACGCCCTTCAAAATAGGAGACCATTCAAATGATCAGCTCCATCCAGAGAAATCCCATCCCTCCACACATTTCCCTGTAACCTATTCTTTCTCAGATGCTCATTAACTTCTGATTCATCTGCTACACACATGCAAGTAATTTACAGTTGTCTATTAGTCTACCAATCAGCATGTCTTTGGGACGTGGGAGGAAATCAGAGCACACAGAGGAAACCCATGTAGTCAGAGGGAGAATATGCAAATGCCACATAAAAAGTGCTGGAAATCAGGATTGAACCCAGGTCCCTAGAGGTGCAAGACAGCAACACTACCCACTGTAGTGCTGTTGCCATATTATATTCAAAGCAGTTATGTTTTGGAATAGGGGTCATTACGAAAATAAGTAAATATGTTTTGTTAAAAGTATCACTAATCTAGAGAAAAACCAACAACAGTTGGGTACCTAATTAGTTATAGATTATTTCAGCTAAGAACCTATACAGGCAAATTACATGAATTTGTCCACTTCGGGCAGTAAATGTTTATGATGAGGGAGTCACTATCCTTCTTGTATTACAATTCAATTTTAGAAGAACTCTGTTTGGCAAATCATTTAAGTGCTTCAGAACACAAATTTTCTATTCACTGATCGTTTCTTACGGACGAAGTAAAAAACAATATATATGAAACAGACCAGTTTAGCAGAGGGTGAAAATGCATTAAAATAACCAAGTTTAAAAACAAAAGGTAGCTTAAGCCATCTTTACCAAAATCTGCTGGTTTAAAAATCACTCAGAAAAAAGATGTTTAACAGTCCAAGTGATCAGTCCTGCATGCCCCAAAAAAGGCAAAAGTCACATATAGATTATCAGAGTGACATACAACTGATTTCAATACAGCAAGTGTCAAAATTGATTTATTCAGCCAAGTTAACTGATATTAATGGAAACCTACTTTTAAAACTTTTGTATCTGCACTACATCACCACACCTGAAGAGAAAAATTTGGATAAAGGTCGCAAGAGGAGCACAATTTGGTTTACAAAAAATAGAAAAGCACTGACCTTCACGACCAGTATTTTATACCAAGAAGAGGGGAGTGAAATTGCGGATGCAGCTTCCAAAAATGTCTGAAAGTAAACCACCATGGAACAGGAGAGAAAGATACGTGGCCACAATCCAAACAAAATTTTAACCAAGTCGAGTGGGATCCAAAAAATTTCACACACCAACATTTTTTTTTTTTGAGTTGGATGTTACCTTTGAAAGACGTGCCTGCAAATCCTCAACTTCTTCCTCAAGGGCCTCTTTTCCACCCAGTGCTGTGGCGAGGCTAGCTTCCTTGGCATGAAGTGCACTTTCAAGATCTTTAACATGAACCTGGGCTGCATGTAGATCAGATTCTTTCTTGGCAAAACTGTTGCAAGACCAGAGAAAAATTCATCCAGTCAATCAAAAGACAGAACTAGTGCCTGGCTAAAGATGTTCATGTCTTAGCAACTGTACATTGAATTCTACATAGCCTTATTAGGAAATAAAAATAATTTAACACTGAGCTAATAAAAATCATATCTGATTAAAATAAAATGTGGATTAAGCATCAATTGCAAGGTGCAAGTTTCCAAAATAAAACGTGTTGTTTCGTTCTATTTTTGGCATTGATAGAATCAAAAATCCCACATGGTTCATTCAACATGCACTCCCCCCCCCCCCCCCCATTATAAAGTCAAGGTAAACTTCTATTTGAGGGAAATGAAGCAATTCCAATTCACATCCTTTAATGTCCTTCATTTACTGTCTAATTCTAACATAGTAAATAATATTTTAGATTTTATCAGAAAGGTGAAAGCAACTTAAATTTCTTGCCAATATGGTCATGTTAACATTGCTGATTTAACTCATTCGTTCTGACAATGCCAGTCACTTTCTTGCCAGTGAACCTGACCAACATTGGTGACTGTTGGTGGGATCCCATTGCAGCTGTGGAAATGAAGGATGCAGAGGCTAGTGGGGTGAAAGGCAAAGACTAGGCAAACTATCTCTGTTTTGTCTTGGGAGGGCAGGAGTAGATTTTCAGGAAATAGGGTATGTGTGGGCTCCATCAACTTGTGGCAGAGGGGAAGCCAGGATTTCTTTAAAAAAAGAGGAACAGAAAGCCCCATTTTGAGAAGAGGTACAGCAGAGACAGTGAAACTGAGAAAAAGAGATGGCATCCTTGCAGGAGAAGATGTAGTCAAGGTAGCTGTGCAAGTCAGTAGGTTTATAGTAGATATTGGTGGCTAGTTTGTCTCCTGAAATTGAGACAGATCCAGAAAGGCAAGTGACAAAGATAATCCTGGTGAAATATGGTGGCAAAGGTGATGAAATTGACATGTTCTGCATGAGGACAGGAAGCAACACCAATACAATTGATGTAGCAAAGAGTTGAGGAGGGCTGCCAGAGTATTTTTGGAACAAGGACTGTTCCACACAGACAACAAAAAGACAGGCCCACGGCTGCACCTTTGATCTGTAGAAAAAGGGGAGGAATCGAAAAAGTTGTTGAGAGCAAGTACAAGTTCTGCCAGGTGAGTAAGTGTTAGTGGAATGTCATTGGTTGGGTCTTCATTCCAGAAAGATCTTCCTGATGGGGGATGAATGTGTATAGAGACTGGATGTCCATGGTAAAGATGAGGTGGTTGGGACCAGGGAATTGGAATTTATCAAAATTGTGGAGGGCACAAGAGGTGTCCCACCCATCTCCAAGTCCAGGCCCTCGATGCTTTGCAAAGTTCTCCTCGCACTCCCCTCCATTTCTTTTTTCTGCAGGGACCAGTCGCTCCGTGATTCCCTGGTCCACTCATCCCTTTCCCGTTCCCTGGCACTTTCCCTTGCAACTGTAGGAGATGCAACATGTCCCTACATCTCCTCCCTCACAGTGACCCAAGCAGCCCTGCCACACAAGGTAGAGATTCAAGTGCACCTCATCAACTGCCTTAGACAGTTTACAAAATGGCCTCAGTAACAAAGGTAAGACCAAGGGTAGAATAGGATCGATGATGTTGAAGAGCACCTGCACACTGCCCTCGACAGCCATCTTGAGTTTCTGGTTGTGTGTCAATTCAACTCCCCTTCCAAACTAACCCTCAGCCTTCGTCACTACCACGGTGAGACCAAAGGCAAAATCGAAGAACAGTACCTCATGTTCGGTTTGGATAGTTTACAACCCAATGGTATGAACATTGAATTTTCCAATTTCAGGTAACCCGTACCCCTTGTTCCTTTCCCACTCTGACCAGTCCTCAAAAGGTTCTCTCCCCCTTTGTTTACCTTTTCCATCCATCCTCTCTGCTCCATTTGCCCATCATTCCACCAGTCACCTGGTTCCACTTATCACCTACCACTTCCTGTCCCACCCATTCCCCACACTTTTACACCCTCCGTCAACCCCAGTCCTGATGAACCCATCCCTTTTGCCTCCACAGATTTTACTTGACCAACTGAGTTCTTCCAGCGATTTATTTTTGCACAAAATTTTAGATGCCATTCCACTTGCACAATCTTTCTAAAAATAGGGAGAAAGATAGACTTCCACCATATTCAATTTTTTTTAAATCTACCCACATTTGTGGTATGGAATAGACTGCTCATTCTGCCAGTCATTCAGGATGAGCAAAAAATTTTCCAGCCAGGAACCAAGTTTTAGTTACAACCACCTTGGTAATGACACCCTCATCACAAGTTGAATGGCTTCAATGTAAACTCCTCAATGCGAATCCCACAAAGCATGTGAAACCAAGTAACACTCCCAAAAACTATTGTTTTCTAGCTTTTCCAGTTCTGAAGCCTGTTTAGCAGGTCTGATCAACAGTAGCTCCAAATGAATGTACCATCTTTCATAATTAGGAATGTTCAATGCCATAAACCTAAGCAATCAGATGTTATTAATCACATATAGGAAATGCAGTATTTATCAGAGAAGGTAGCTCATCTTGAACAAAGATTTCAGATTGCTGACTTTCCAAGCAGCGAAACATTAGAGATGCAAATAGTTTTAAACAAATAGAGAGGGGGTGGGGGGTATGAAGTAAGAGGAAAAGAAAGGTGTGTGAAGGGGGTGGAGAGTAGAAGCAACTTAAATGACAGTGAAACGAGATGGTAATAAAAATTTTTTAAAAAGTTAGACCCATCATATCCTATCTGAAGAAAGAGCTATGTTTATTAGCCAAGACAGTCAGTAGTGGAGGTAAAGACAACATCAAGAGATGGCATCAATGACACATAGACAATGGTGGTTTGGTGAAGTCATGGTCCAGGGAAAGGGAGAGTTGCCAGAGAATCTCAAATCTTTTTCAGGGTCTGCAAGAGCTCTGTTCCCAGCAAAAGCCTAGCGAGTTTTAATGACAATGTTTGATCCAAGAGAAAGTATTAGAAGTTGAGAAGTTCGTTATCATGAGTGAGAGGAACAAAACAGATCCAGACAAAGTAAACAGCCAGTGAGGAGGTTCTCAAAATCAAAGGAATTGGGTCAAGGGGGAAAAACTCCTGCCCAAAGATGTAAGCATTGGAAATGTTGTGCATTATTCTGAGCTCTTGAAACCAGTCACATGATTCCAAGATTGGTTTTAGACCACCAATCTATCAGCAACAGCCATTATTTTCTTCTCAGTAATATCCAGCTCTGCTCCACCCCAGTTCATTTGATGCTGGAAGTCCAATCCATGCTTTTGTTATATTTGGACTTGGCAATTCCATCACACTTCTAGCCAAGCTCCATCTTACTGCTTACCCAACAGCGTTATGGGAATACACTCACTCAATAGACTGCAGTGGCTCAACAAGGCAGGAGACCATTCATTTCAAGGGCAATTAGGGAAAGGCAATACCCAGATGCACAAAATGAGTAACTAAAAGACATCAATCCTGTAAAGTCAAGTTGTCCAAAACATTATTCTGATAATCATTTACCCATACTGGTTCCCAGTTAGCAAAGGGTTAGGGGAAGAGAAAATTGTCAGTAGGCAAGTAAATGTATATCTGATGTTTATTGATGCAAACAACAACAAAAGGAATCAGTCACTATGTCCATAGTTTCCCCATATAAAGCTTCTGTGTAAGAAACAGGGAGATATCAAAGCTTTCATTACCTCAGTTGCCTGGAAAAGGGAGGGTAGGGGTTAGAGGGAAGAGTGGTGTTAGGAAATATTTCACTTAATAGGCAAAATCAATTTTGATTTTCCACACAATGAATAAAAGACAAATATAAATTTGCTCCTATTGGACAACATTGCATACATCAACTAGATGAGCTCATATTTCATTTAACTTAGACAAAGGTTCTAAATCTATATACAAGTAAAAGCAATGGTTGATTTTTCTTCAGCATATCTCATACAGAACATAAAATGTGAAGACACTCGAAGGTAACTTCCTTGCGACCTTCGCATAACTTGTTAGAAACTGACTCAAACAGAGACAGTGTAATCTATCTCCTCCCCAACTACAACATTGCTTGCATACCATTGCACATGCCGTAATGTTATTAAAGGAATGGGTACATTTTAAACTAAAAGCACATGTTAAAAATCAGAAACAACAGGATATTGAATAATTGCAGAATTATTATCCATGCTCAGAAAGAAAATCGAAACAGAAATGGTGGAAATGTTCAGATTAGGCAGCATCTATGGAAGGAGAACCAGTTAACATTTCAGCTCAAAGACTCGTAAACTTTGTTTTCTTTATTTCCAAGTTCTGATTAAGTTGCAGACACAGTGGATGAGGGATAGATGAGACAAAGGGTTTATAACCGATAAGGTGAAGCCAGGGTTGCCACGGGGAGAAACCAAGTTTATAGTCAACCGTATTCCGAGTCAATAGTGCAATTAAAAAGAGAATCTGAACAAAGGAACATAGAAGTTATGAAGTGAGGACAGTTAGAGATTGAAAATACAAACAAAGTAACTTAAGTAGCAAAATGAGGAGCTGGAAGTCAGACTCCAGCAATCTTACCCCCTGACCCACTACTGCACTTGCTAGAGTCTAGTGCACTGCCATGCTGTGCTGGAGGGCAGGATATACTTTTTAAAAACAGCATTTATTCAATCCTTCAACTTTATGCCAGAGCTGGCTAACAAAAGAACCACAACCTAGTCACAGTCCTGAGAGACAATATAAAATATGGTAAATGATTTAATCACGTCACCATTGAAGTTGTTTTAGTTAAAACATAACATTTTCCTACTATTTTTATTATTTAAACTGACTGAATAGTTGCCTCTGAGCAGTAGCAACTGATGAGCTATCAAATGCCATTAAAGCATCTGAGGGACAGGGGAGAGAATCTTTGACAGAGCTCAGGGCCAGCTTGAAGTAAAAAGTTTTTGCCTTATGAGATGCCTCTCAACTACAGAGGGTCAGCTCAACCAAACCATAGCCACACAAGCAACAAATTCAGGCAGCAGGCCAGATCCAGGATGACCTGGACCACGAAATTATCATTCACAATGCAAGCATAAACCTTTCCATTCACAGAGCTTCAAAAGCAGTGAAAATAGCTTTCCTGTGCATGCTGTGCCTTTTTGCAACAGCAAGATCTCAGAAACAAGAGATGTTAAGATAGCTATTGGGAAAGTTTGATTGAAAGATCAAGAATAAATTCTCTGCTATTCACATACCAGTGGATTGAACAGAACTCAAGAGTGGAGAATCTAACCAAAATTGCAGCTTGTGCAGCAATCCTTGAAAACTGATTCCTTTCTTGTAACCTTTGTGACAATATCCACTTTCATCATGACATGTCTTTTCGTAATACCAGAGAGATCAGCTCCTATAGACACTTAAGATTTCTAACAGTAAATCTGGTCTCTCTGATTAAACCAGTACCTTACTATAAGGTGCTTTCATCAAGAGGAGTTCCACTCAGCTTGGAGAAATCTTAGGGGGAGGTATACTAGCAAAATTTTAGTAGACAAGTCTAAAACATCCCATGCAAAAAGTAACTTTATGTATCCAAGCTATTTGAATGATCATCCAAATCAAAACTCATTATCAAATTCCATTGGTAATGCTCAATATAATGCTGACAAAAGCCAAATTAAGTCCATGATCAAAATGGAGGCTTCCACACTAAATCAGTTGTTGTATTTCAAAATGCAGGAACTTCATCTTATTCAACACATTTGAATGCTAGTTGGTGGGAGAGATACTGCTTTTGCACAGCTTCTGGAAGAGCAGATCATCTGCAATGATAGTCTCCACAGTACCACTTAAGTGCCCATCTCCAGTTGCCAGAAGTTGCTGTTCCCACACAAAGTGCATAAGGATAGCCTCACTTAATCTAGTCTTCAAAACCAGACCCACAAGTAATCAGATCAGAAAGCCCCAGGACCAATTTGGTTTTCTTCCTACTCCATGGATGATGCCCCAAGCTCTCCCTTTCCCATATACTTTGTCACCAAAACTCAATCATGGTTCCTTAAAAACTTAACTTGCTGAACCAGCGAAGAAAAAGTAACATCAGGACACCAAAATACACAAGCTTGTTTAAAGTATTACATCATCTAGTCAATGTGAAAATTCACTCATGTAAAATGAATGCCACAATTTACAATGGAACACTTTGGATATCAATGATGTTTGGATAGGGCTGTGAGCACAATTGCTTCAGCCCGTACACCTCCTTAGAAAAGGCAGACTTCATTCAAACATCTGTTAAATGAAGCAGCTGGTTCTCCAATTTTGCAGCTGCTTTGCTAATCAGCATCTGATGGATTCAAAACAAAGGAGCCCTAGTATCTTAAGCTTAATGTTACAGATGTCACACTAAGCAAGTTCCAAATTTGAATTAAAACCGTCTAAGTTACCCATACTTTGGATAAACAAGCAACAGCTGAGATTACAGCTCAACTCAAGTAGTACCTTCAGTTTGAAATGTACACCCATCCTCCACCACTCAAATTTTCTTTCCTTACTAAAGCTTTGACACATTTTCCAAGCACACAGCTTTCTGCCACCATAAAGGCCAACAGCTGCAAGGAAACATCACTCCTACCTGCAAGATCCCCTCCAAGTTTCACCAAACTAATTTGGAAATGTCATTCCACTGTTGTTGCTGGGTGAAGAGCATGGAATTACTTGTTCTACAGAATTGCAACACTATCTTAACCATACTGGCAGCAAGCAGCTCTCCAGCATTTCAATTGAACACTTAATGAAACTCGATTATTGCTGGCTTTGCCAGTGATGGCCACATTCTAAGTGAATAATGTAAAGTCACGCATATTGATTGAGGGCAACTTCCCCCACATACATTTTAGGAACTTCTTTGAAATCAAAACCTCAAATTACATTTAAGGTCTGGCTGTCGAAACACAAACAAGAGTAGGTTATACAGCCCCATGAGCTAGCTCTGCCATTCAATGAAATTTCGACTTATCCTGGAGGCTCTGTTCACTTTTCTGCCTGATCCCTTCTTTAAATCACTTACATCCAAAAGCTACTGATTCCAACCTTGAGCATACTCAAAGACTGAGCAACTGCAACTCCAAATTAGAGAATTCCAAAAATTTACAATTCACAATGTTAACAAAAATTCAGTGCTAAATGGCCAGTAATTTATCCCAAGACTACAACCCTTCCCAGTTCTGAAGACTCCTGGCATCCATCCAGTCAATTCTTTTTAGAATCTGTAGTTTTAGATTAATATCTAGCTTGTAAACAAAGCATGAATGATAACCTGCAATTAAATATGACTAGGGAAATCACCTGCAATTCAGGAGAATGATGTGCATGCAGGTTAATTATTTACACTTAATCTTCTCAATGCAAAAATTAAGATAAAACCAGATCTGAATATTCTTTGTATATATGGAAACAATCCATTATCAAAGTTACTGCTCATAAGCCTATCCTTTCTTAAATAACCAATTTGACTGTCTAATAAACATCCAAGGAAATAGGATATGCATCACTGTGGCACACACAATCCACTATTAAGCTTGTGATAACATGTTATGCACATCCCCCCCAAAAAAAGGTCTGCCTTGAATTTAACAATGGAGAATAGGGGCATGGGTAGAGGGCAGTGGAGAAAGAAGGGAAATAGAACTGATGGCAAAGTGCAAGAGTCCAACATCTAAAAAAAAGCTAGTCGCAATATCAGCACAACCAGCTTGTCTCAAAATCTGGGTTTTCAGGAAATGGTGGTAGTGTGTCAATTAGAGTTAATGAGTAATTGGTACAAAATAGGCACAGTTAAAAATGTTAGGAATGTATGATATTGGGTTGACAGGATAGTGGTGATAGTGACATGGAAAGAACACTCAGAAGGGCCATGGATGGAGAATTGCACTGGAGGGATGCCCCATCATTTTATTTCAAGGAACTAGCAAGGAGAGAGAATCTTAATAATGGAACACAGGAAGCCCATGAAGCTTGCAAAATTAGTGAAGACAATGATGCCTTTAGTTACGTCAGCTGAAGGTACTAGGAGCATTCCAGGTGATTTGTACTTTTAGATGTTTAAATAGAGATTAGTAAAAAGAAAAAGGTTGAAGTGCCGCCACAAAAATTCAAAATGACCACAAAGATTTTGTTATTGGTGGGATTTCAAACCAAGCTCCTATTAGCATCTTTTGTTGAAAAAAGACAGCGACTGAAGGCGACTTTTTAAAATTCCAAACCCAAGCACAAGAGTTTCCAATTTTAAATGGAAGAATTTAAGATACCATGCATTACCCTAAAGTTAATGTCAAGAACAATAGGAAAGGGTCACATTTTTCTCTTAGCTTGCTACAAGTTGAAATTCTGTATCAAAATTAAGTATTATTTGTACAGTTTAAAACATCGCATCTCTCCCTCATTTTAGAATGTTACATAGTAGCTTTAACTTTGCAATCTTCAATACATCCTCACCTAAACTTATCTTCTGGCAGAATACAAGCATTGCCTTGTTGAATATGATCACATGCAAACCAGCCAAATCTGCAGAGGACAGCAAACCAAAAGGGCAGGGTGGTAAGAGGATCAGCTGAGTTTATGCAAAGCATAGCAAGGCCACAGATGAGCCAACTTCAAAGATTTTAACTGTTGTGTTTTGCTTTTTATAAAGTAAATGTAACAACTTTGTACATTGTAAAATGCTATCTACGAGAACCTGGTCTTCGATAGGGCATCGGGTTAAGGATGACTTGTTCCACTCCAGTTCTAAAGGTGGCCAATTGCAAGTTATTAAACTTGCACAAGGGCTTGCAGGAAAGGTGGAAAAGCATCCCGTTGACGGAAAGCAAAAAGCCCCAGCTGGTTTCAGAAGCCCATTTCTTTCCGCTGTTACAAGAAAAAAAACATTTATCGTAGGAATTGTTACGTGTGCAACGGTGACCTCTTAAAGCAAGTCTCACTTGTAAAGGCGAAAAAAAGCTACCACTGAAAACCACACAATCCACCACCACAAGCACTCAAAAAGCCGTTTTGTCCTCCGAACTTTAACTGCCGGTGAATGACTTTTCATGCTGTACTCTGGCGGTGAGGGCAGCCAAAGAGGAAAGAGTACTTGATAACCCTGCGTGCAACACTATCGTTATTCTGAATATCTCAGAAATGTCCCCATTAACTTCGCTTTAATTGTGCCGGGCAGCGTCGACTAAGTTCTGCTTGGCTGGTGGTTTGTGGGGAGCGGGTTAAGTGTGGAGCGGCTCTTTGTCTGCACGGCGGCGCTACCATGCGACAGATGGCCATTGTCCATCTCACCATTTCCCTCCGATTTCCCAGGCACACACAGACGCTACGTTTATTGCGGACTTCACTCCCTTTCATTGTTCCCAATTGAGCGGAAATTTAAAAGTCCTAAAAAAAAGTGTGACGTTTGTGAAAGGTGTGACATTTGTGAAAGGGCCAAGATTTCGAAGGCTCTTCCCCCTCCCTCCAACCCTCTCCCTCCCTCGGAGCGATGCCCGCCTTTAGCCCCTATACAGCCAGCTTTGTGCAGCAACTTAACAGCCAAACTGATCCATTCAAGCCGTGCCAATTAAATCCAACAGACTTGTACAAAAAAAAGGGTTCCAACAAGTAAAGATGCCATCCGTGATCAAGTCATCGAGGTCAGCCTTAACTAACAATTCAAGCTTCACGGGCTGCATGTGTCACTAATTCAAGTCACAAGTTACCACATTTAAAGATACATTTCGGCTTGTGGAGCACTTGGGCTGTGGCCACACGGGAATTGTTACTACCAAACTTGTCAGTGCGAGCAAAATTCGAGTAAATCAAACCTACTGTTCAGAGTACCTGACCCACTGCCCCTGTTTTCTTATAAGCGATTCAAGTAACTGCACACATGTTAAGAGTAGGGGTTGTTTTTTTTAAAAGGAGATCCCAAACAGCTTGTAAACCATTACGCGCCACCGTTAATAAAGTGAGAGTTATTCAGAATTTGTGGATTTCCAAATTTCTCACTGGTGTCTAACGCTGTATTTTTCAAAATATTTTCGCGCTTAATCTACCCCATGGGGGGGGGGGAGAAGGGCGTCAGGTATGAAACAAAATACATCTTTCATCCCTGTGTAAAATGTGGTTTAGTGTAAAAAAGACTTGTGAGTGGCTCTGACGCTTACGTTTGTAACAGGCTATCGTGGTCACCGCGAAGCTTTCCCAGTTCAATCTGCAGTCGCGCCCGATCCTTCGCCGTCTCGTCCAGGGATTTGCGGGCGTCCGCCAGCTCATTCTCGTACAGGCTCTTGAGGCCGCTCAGCTCCCGGGTGGTCACCTCCTCCTTCTCGGAGATCTGCAGCTGCAGGGCGCTGTTCTCCGTCTCCAGCGAGCGCACCTTCTCAATGTAGACGGCGAGCCGGTCATTGAGGTTCCTCAATTCCTCCTTCTCCTGCAGCCGGGAGATGCGGGTCGGACTGAGCGGCGTGCTAGCGGCGCTCCTGCTACTTGTCCGCGGCTGGGTCTTTGGAGTGGCCATCGCCATAATTTTTCCAGAACTCTTCCTTAGAAAACAGTGAAAATAAAGCCAATTTACCAATAACAGTGAAGGAGAACCGGCAAAATAAAGTTCCTTTAAAAAAAATCAAAGCAAATGAGAAGCACGAGCACCTGCTTCCTTCCACTCCGTGCCCGCGCCTCTTCCCCGTAACCACTCACAAATCCACTATTAAAATGGCTCCTCGTTTGAGCTCCGCAACGTGACCGCAGGAGCCCAATTGTACCGCGAGACTAAAGGACTTACACTACCAGGGGTTGCAAAGTTTGAAAGCATTTATTTTTCCCCCCCAACTCTGCAAATCGCCTGCATTTTTTTCTCCCCTTTGGAGAAGCGGCAAATTAGGAGTTCGGTTTGAGAAAATTCGGCGGGGAATGTCTCGGAGTGGTTTTGTTTTCTCTGAGTAAATACATTTGCGGGGCAGCGAAGGCGGGATGCAAGCAGCTGCTCAGTCGATTTCATTCCGTGTGTTCCCTGGTGCCGAGGCGTTTACACACTGTAAACATTAGATACCGCTCTTCTTCTTTAAAGGTTATGAGATAACAAGTTGCGCTGAAGATCGAAATTTTAATAGATTAGTTTAATTGTTTCAAAAGAAAATGTATACTGCTAAAATTACATTGTGTCCATTTTAGTTAGGAAGGTTCTCAAAACTGTATTTCTTCGGTCGGCAAAAGATAAAAGTGTATTTCCTGCTGTTGTGAATGGGTTAACGGCATCGACTAGAAGGGCTAAGTAAAATATCCAGGACTAACAAATATTTGTTTCTTTCCACAATGAGCGCACTGCGCTGGAAGCTCGAAAAACTAAAACAAAACCGATAAGGTTGGAAGCAGGTCGGGCAGATCGTTTTGTACCCTTCAGTGCATTGCTCGGATTTTGGGAATTCAAGGCGGTTTTTGACGGCTCTTATCACTAAAGTAAAACATGTCTTTAAGTTTACGTTTAGCATATAGGAATTTTCTTCAATGGATCGTGTAAATTCGCAATAAAACACAGAATATGTCTAAAATACTCAGCAGGTCATGCTGAGAAAGAAACAGTGACCGTTTCAGACTGATGATCTTTCATTAGAATTGGGAAAAGTGAGAATGTGTTTTGAGTTGGGTGGGGGGTGGGTGGTGGGTGGTGGGGGTGGGGAGAGGGAGGTGGCGAGAATAAAGGAAGCGTTTGTTGATAGGATAGAGACCATACTGAAGGTGCCAGTGATAGATGAGAAAATGTGGTAAAGGTTTGTTAAGCGCAGCTGACCCCTCTGAGGAGAATGAGGGCAGTGGACAATGCCTGTGTGTGAAATTTTAAGTTGGAATAGCTAGTACACACCAGCTGGTATACACTATCTTGACTGAGGGAGGTCTTGGTCTTAGTCTAGTGGCAAGAAGGTCCAAAATGCTTGGAGACCAAGCACAGTGCACAGATTGCATATGTGTTCATAAATACCCCGACACATGCAAACAAACACAGACATACACAGACATTGGCACACAATCTGGCACACAATCTTGCCCACACTCTTTTACCCCACCTCCACCCTGATATACTCAATGTCTTAGCCTCCACAGCCTTCTTGGACAGACAATTCCACACATTCACTACCCTCTAAGAGAAGATGTTTCTCTTCATCTCAGTCCTGAATGGCAACACCTAATTTTTGGATTGTGCAAAGGAGAACAAAAAGATTGATTGGAGGGGCAGAGGGAAATGGAGTATGAGAGTGAACTTGCAGGGAACGTAAAATCTGACTGAAAAAGCCTCCATAAATACGTGGACAGAAAATGGTTGGTGAAGGTCTCTACAGTGAGAAATGGGGAGGGGGGATTAAAACAATTATACACATTATTTAGTTCTTTCTTCACAAAGGAGGCTACAGATTACCCCCTTGGTTACCAAGGCTCTAGTGAGAGGGACAAACTGAAAGAAATAAGTATCAGCAAATACAAAAGGAATTAATGAGGCTAAAGGCTGATAAATCCTTGTGGCCTGATATTAAAATCCCAGAGTATGAAATGAAATGGCCTTGGAAATATTGGATGCGTTGGTGGCCTTCTTCCAAAATTCATTAGGCTCTGGAGCAGTTCCTATGGATTGGAGGGTGACAAAGGTAAGTCCACTATTTAAAAGGGAGGAAAAAACATGAATTGCAGGGCAAAGAACAAGATGCTGGAGGAACTCAGGAGGTCAGGTAGCATCTGTGGAGAAAGGCAGATGGTCAACGTTTCGGGTCAGGAAGGGTCCTGTTAGGACCATCTGTCCTGTTCCGTTCAACGTTCTGTTAGCAGAATGTTGACTGTCTGCGTTCCTCCACGGATGCTGCCCGACCCACTGATTTCCTCCAGCATCTTATTGTTTTTTTCTTCTAGATTCCAGCAGCTGCTGTCCTTTGTTTCTCTAGGAATTCCAGAGCAATAAGTCTAACATCAAAAGTGGGAAAAGTGCTAGAATCTGTTATAAAACATGAAAAGTTATGTTTATGAAAAGTTATATTTAATAAATCCACTGGGTTTTTTTGAGTTGTAATTAATAGAGAACCAGTGGATGTGGTATATTTCGACATCTAGGTGGCTTTTGATAAGGTCCCATATAAAAGGTTATTGTACAGAATTATTGATGTGGATTGAGAATAAGTTGACAGACAGGAAGCAGATACAATTAAAAAATTTAAAAGGTACTTGGACAGTAAAGGCATAGAGGGATATGGGTCTAATGCAGGTAAATGGGATTAGCATACCTCAGCATCACAGTCAACATGGACAAGGTGAACTGAAAGAGCCTGTTTCTGTGCTATTTGTTTCCATTATTCTATGATTCAGAGAGAAGGAATAAACAGGTCTTTTTCCAAGAGACAGTAGTGACCAGTGGGGTGCCAGAGGGCACCAGCAATTCACAATATACATTAATGATTTGGATGAGAGAAACGTAATAACTCCAAGTTTGCAGTTGATACAGAGCTGAGGGAAAATGTGAGCTGCAATTCGGACAAGTGCATGGGAAATGCAATATTATGCGGATAAATGTGAGTTTATCCACTTTGGTTCTAAAATTAGAGAGAGAACTTATTATCTGAATGGAGATAAACTGAGAGATGGGGAAGTACAAAGAGAACTAGGTACCCTTGTACATCAGTTACTGAAAGCAAGCGTTCAGGTGCAACAAGCAATTAGGAGGACAAATGGTACATTGACTTTCATTGCCAGAATCCTTAAGTACAGGAAGCAAGGATGTCATGCTGCAGCTGTCAGGGCCTTGGTGAAACTACTACATCTGGAGCTCTGTGGGTAGTTTTGGTCTCCTTATTTGAGGAAGGATGCTCTTGCAAGGATACTCCATCAAGTTTTTAGTCATTCTTTTTCAATTCCTTTTCCTCATGTCACTTTGAAATACATAGATTTCAAAATTGAAAGGTTGCATAGACTAGGACCTTATTCCCCAGAACATAGGAAATTGAGGGGTGACCTGATAGAGGTATATAAGATCGTGAGGGGCACAGACAGGGTGAATGCACATAATCTTTGTTCCCAGGGAGGTGGTGCTAAAAACAACAGGGCACAGATTTAAGACCAGAAGCGAGAGATTTAAAAGAGACACCAGGGCAGCTTCTTCATGCAAAGGGTGGTGCATATTTGGAATGAGCTGCCAGAAATAGTGGTTGAGGTGGCACATTGGCAACATTTAAAAGCCATCTAAGTAAGTAGATGGATCGGAGTGGTTTAGAGGGCTATGGATCAAAGGCTGGCAGATGGGACTAGCTTGCCAAACACAGTTGGCATGGACGAGTTGGGGTGAAGGGTCTGTTTCCATGCCAACTGTGGATGGAGTACAACAAATTGACTGATTTCTGGAGTGGTGGAATTGATATATGAGAGACCATGTTCATATTCACTGGCGTTGAGAAGAATGAAACACCTGTAAAATTCTAACAAGACTAGACAGACTAAATGCAGGACAATATTCCTGATGGCTGGAGAGTCCAGAACCAAGGATCACAGACTCGGGACAGTGGAAGTGCTATTTAGAATTGAAATTAGGAGATATGCCTTTACCATTCGGGTGGTGAACTTGTGGAACTCTCTGCCACAAAAGCAGTGGAGACCAAGTCATTAAAGGAGGGAGATATATTTCGTGATGTAAAAGGGATTAAGGGATATGAGGATAAAGCAGGAACGGGTTACTTAAGTGGATAATCAGCTGTGATCACATTGAATGGTGGAGCAGGCACAAAAGGCTGAATGGCCTACTCCTGCTAACTTTTTATTTCTATGCAGAATCTTAGAAAGGCAAGAGAAATATCATCTTGCATCTATCTGTAAAGACGCATAAAAAATTTTGCGTGGTTCCTTCTTTACATCATATCAAAACATAAAGTTAACTAATATCACATTTTCCAGAGACACAGAATGTAAGGTGTTCCATGTTATTGCACAGAACTAATAAATTATACATAAATTTTACAGGACAGTGAAGAGAGAGAAAAAAAAGACTGCGAAAACTTAGTGCAAGAAGATAAGTCCATGGTAGTGCAAGAGTGATCCAATGTGTTCCATTGCTGAGGCTGGGTTAAGGTTATGTAGGTCGGTTAAAGAACCTGATGGTTATAGGAAAGTAGTTGTTCCTGAACCTGGTGGTGTGGGACTTTAGGCTTCTGCACCTCCTGCCTGAAGGTAGCACCAAGAAGAGGGCATGACCTGGATGGTGGGGATCCTTGATGATCGATGCCGCCTTCTTGAGACAGTGCCTCCTGTAGATGCTGACAGTGGTGGGGAGGGCTGTGCCCATGAGAGACTGGATTGTGTCCACTACTCTCTGTGGCCTCTTGTGTCCCTGTGCTTTGGAAATGCCATACCAGCCCATGATGCAACCTGTCAGGAGATTTTCAACAGTGCATCTGTAGAGGTTTGTTACAGTATTTGGTGTGGTCCAATTGCAGGCAATTGGGATTAATATAGATGGGCAAAAAGGTCGGCATGGAAACAGTAGGTTAAAGGACCCATTTCTGTGCAGTATAAGTCTATGAAATGACTCTAAAACCCATTATATAAAATCTTTATTGTTATATGATATAGAGACATAGAGTCATGGAATGGAACACAGTTGGCATGGAAACAGACCCTTCACCCCAACTCGTCCATGCCAACTGTGTTTGGCAAGCTAGTCCCATCTGCCAGCCTTTGGTCCATAGCCCTCTAAACCACTCCGATCCATCTACTTACTTAGATGGCTTTTAAATGTTGCTAATGTGCCACCTCAACCACTGTTTCTGGCAGCTCATTCCAAATATGCACCACCCTTTGCATGAAGAAGCTGCCCTGGTGTCTTTTTAAAATCTCTTGCTTCTGGTCTTAAATCTGTGCCCTGTTGTTTTTAGCACCGCCTCCCTGGGAACAAAGACTATGTGCATTCACCCTGTCTGTGCCCCTCACGATCTTATATACCTCTATCAGGTCACCCCTCAATTTCCTATGTTCTGGGGAATAAGGTCCTAGTCTATGCAACCTTTCAATTTTGAAATCTATGTATTTCAAAGTGACATGAGGAAAAGGAATTGAAAAAGAATGACTAAAAACTTGATTTAGGGAATGTTATAATAGTGGTGCAGGTGATGGAGAAAATGCAGAGTGTGGAGTCATGGCAGCTGAAGGAGTAATCATCAGCGGGGTGAAGGAAGGGGATTGCTCAAAAAGCTTGTGAGAGGAGAGCTTTGGGTATGTTCTGTTTATAGAGTGTAGGATGGAAGGTTAACAAAGAGATCATGAGACTAATTAAAATTTCAGTTAATGGGGATGTACAGCAAGAATTAGCAGCAGGCTAGTTGAGACAATGGGATTGCCAGTATAATCCGTGATGAAGTGGCAATAGTTCATAATCATAGGGTTAAACTGGATAACAAGGTTGCAGAGTTTGGTTCACTCTGGAAAATGGTTTGTGCTAGGAACCAAACACATTGGCTTCAATTTTCCCCATGTGAAAACTTCATGGGAATTTTAAAAAATCTAATTTAAAAATCTAAAAGTGATTCCATGTGACCTTTCTGTGCTCTGTCTTTGCATTATCCCTGAGATTTGACCTTTGGCCAATAGCATGAAAGGCAGTTTTGAAAATCTGCCACATCTGTTTGTATGATTGAACATTTGAGAATGCAAGTGATTTTTGGATTAGTGAGAGGATAGACAGTACAATGGTCTCATGTCCATATTTTGAGTTAGTCCTGCTGGGACTGATGTTCAAAGTAGTTTGATGTGTACTGTGTCTTTCGTCTTCTGATTTTCTGCTTGACAAAACTGTATTAGGAAGGATTTTCATTCTGTATCTTCTCAATCCTTTCCTCACCATTTCCTAACTTTTGGTTTCAAAAACTTTTACAAAAATCTGACCAAACTAGTCTGTAGATCACTACAGTTTTATTTTCAATTAGAATGCCAATGCTTAAAGGTTAGAAAAAAACTGCATTCAACTGTGCTACTGGATTTTGCCACCATATTCCAATGGACATATTCCATCAATATTTTGGTGAAGTCTTTGTCACTCTGCCTCTTGTTAATTACATTTGAGTTTTCAAATATGTGCAGTTCTAATCTTTGAATAATTTAATTTTGCTGAAGGTATTTCAAATCTGAAAATTACACAATTCCACTTCATAACATTTTTACAGTTGGTTCCCCTTACTGCAGTTAAAACTTAAGTGGCATTTTTAGATGGTCAAATTTAATGTCTGTGTGAGCATGTTGGTTCCATTCTTGTCATCAGTTATTTCAGATCTCAAACTTCTCCAATAAAGTAACAAGTCCATCTACATTACATGTTTCATAATTTAAGGATACCCAACATATGCTATAGCCAAATAAATTACACTTCACGTTATTGTAATGTTGAGAGAGTGGCAGCAGCCAAATTAAAACAAGGTAGCACAATTAGCAATGAGATTATTTTTATAGATTTTGGTTGAGGGACTTAAATTAGCCAGGACATCGATAAAACTTCTCTTCTTTCCACCAAATAGTGTCAAGTGATCTTTATGATAGCTGAAGAAAGTGATGGGCTTCAGTTTTACATTTTTTTAACGTCAGATAGTGCAATGTAATGCAGTACCCTTTCATAATTGCTTATGTGATTGTGCACTCTAGTCACTGTAATGAGGTTTGTACCCACAAGGTTTTTGACTTCAAGAATATCCCCTCTATAATGAACAAAATGTTTAAATGCTCCTTAAATATGATGCCTAGAAAAGGGCACAATATTTCAACTAGGGAAAACCAGTGTTAAAAATTTAGTATGGCCTTTCAATAGGCTTTTCAACTTGCCCTTACTCCCTCAAAGGTATGTGTAAACATCTCTATTCATATAACCCTTTATTAGTTTACATTGCTTCTCTTCATTCTTCCTGCCAAGAATTGAACAAACTTCCAACTATAATAGCTGTGTTTCAAGTATTTAAAACCAAACTTTCTTTTCCATTTTTCCTTCAAGTCATAGCAAGGATTTCAGAGACCTAAAGCATTAGGTGTGAGTTGTGTCTTGATTATTGTGATCGCCTATGAATATCTAAGTTTTACACTCTCAGGGAAACAACAAAGCTTGAGCATTTTTTTTAAATCACCTATGATCATTCTGATGAAAGGCCATTGACCTGAAACATTAGCTGTTTTACATCTTCATAAGTGCTGCCCGACTCCATATTTCCAGAAGTTTGTTTCATTATTCAGCACCTCCAAGAAAGGGGGAAAAAAATCAACCTAAAATGAACAGAGAATTGTTTACTTAATGCACAATATTCTTACGTCAAAAATACGAACAGAAAATGCTGGAAACACTCAGCAGATCAGGCAGCATATGTGCAAAGAGAAACAAGAGTTGAAGTTTCGGGTCAAAAGCCACCCATCAAAACTGACCTGCTGCATTTATATCAGATTACCCGCATCTGTGGTATTTTCAGTTTCTGAATGGAAAAGTGTTTTTTTACTTGCAAGGATTAAAGACAGGTTGATACAAATTTAGGAATGAGATTACAAAAACAGTTGACACCAAGCAAGTTTGTCCATTTTTTTCTTAATTGCATTAATGCTCATATAATTTAGGATTAAGGATTAAATGTGAATCTTAGTCCCACCCTTGCAAAATGTATTAAAATACATAAAGTCTGTACATGAGATTACTTGACCAGTAACTGATCGGCTTGATAAATGTTGTAATTAGAATCTGAAACAAAGTAAATCTCATTCCATACACAAGATGAACCAGCACACAATTAGGATTGTCACTCAGTACTATCAAAATCAGAAAACAATTAGGAAGTTTACTTAGAATAAATATAAGGATTTTAAAAACAACTTTTAAGAAGGTAGAAAATAAAGCAACAGTGTTGCCCTTTTAGAAGTAGATTTGGATTTCAGTTTATGGTTATGAATTGAAATTGATTTTTCTATCCAAGATTTAATTTTTAAAAGAAGGCTGTTGTTTATTTGATGCTTAATCCATGGTCACAGCTGAATCTCCAATTCAGGAATCAACTAAGATCACACCTCCATTTCCCACCAAAGGTAGGAAGGCAGAAAGGGAGGATGGGACAGAGGAGGAATCCCTTTACTATATATTTAATTGGATGTATTTTGACAAGTATTCAATAACCACATACTATACCACTGACATCACCATTGGGAGCTGTGGCATCGCAAGGTAGACTTGCGTTATATAGCTGACACTAATGTACTCTGTGGCCAAGCAATATTTAACATTGAGCAGGAGAAACAACCATTTTTCCTTAACATTATTAATGTTTATTCATTGTCATTGGGTGAAGAATCTAACAGGTAAATTATAAAGCATATTTTAAGTAAGGTTCTGGACATATAAAACCAGCTTGACTTACACCATACCATGACTAAAATCAAGATCTCCAGAATACAGTGAATCTCTCCCCATTCCCTGAAGTAGGATAGGATCCTCTTGTCCTCACTTTTCCCCCCTACATTCAGTACTCCAAATACCCTTTCCACAAGGCAGTAACTTGGCCTTTCATCTTAGTATACTGCGCTCACTGCTCACAATGTGGCTTCCCTTATTTCAAAAAGAACAATTGCAAACAGGATGACCATATTATGGAAAACATCTATTCAGTCTGAAAACATGACCACGAATTTGTAGTTACCTGTCATTTTAGTTTGCCATCTCACTCACACTCTGATCTCTGTTCTCAACTTCGATATTGTTCTAATGAAGATAAAGCTTGAGGAACAGAACCTCGTCTTCTGATGAGGACACCTTCTGTCCTCTGAATTTAACAATTTTTTTAAAAAAGTTATTCTGTATTTACACCCTCTCCAGACTACCTTTTGTTCATTAAACCACCTTCCTTCATGGTTGCACTATCACCCAGTAATTCAATCTTTCCTATCATTCAATCTTTCCTGTCTTCACAGACCTTCCCTTTTGTTCTCACCTCTCCCCATCCATTCTCTTGCATCTTGAAACTTGCTTTTTCTGATGCTTTCGGTTTTGAAAGATTATCAACCTGAAATATTAACTATTTCTGCTGCACAGATACAGCCTGACCTGGTGACTATTTCCAGCAGTTTGTGCTTTATCTTCCAATGTCCAAGAATACATGGTGCAGCAGGGAGGGCTGATGCCGCAGAGTCTCGGGTTTGCTCCTAACCTCGGATGCTGTCTGTGAGGAGTTTGCAAGTTCTCCCCATGACTGCACAGCTTTTTCCTGGGTGCTCTAGTTTCCTCCCACATCACAAAGTTGTGCTGATAGATAAATTGGCCACCGTAAATTGCCCTTCATTTAGATGGGTGGTAGGAGGATCAGAGGAATTGATATGCAGGTGACAGAGAATAAATTGCGGGAAGTTGGGGAATGGGACTGGTATGCTCTGGGCAGACTCTATGGGATAATTGACCTCCTAAAATGGGAGAAATACAAAAAATTACTTGCAAGCCTCAATCTTTAGAGCTCTAAATAGCTAAAAAAAACTCCTCAATTATTACTGTTACTTTAGTGTTAATACACACTCAAAAGCACTTTACGTTGAGAACAGTACAATTTCATTCAATCTGCAGAACAGTGTGAAAAAAGATACATTTTCAGAACTAGACTGTGTACATTTTTCACTGAAAACATTGAAAAGGAAAATTCTTATTTAGCCCCTACCTCACCTCTTAAACTTCAGAGGGAAGAGGAATTGTTTTACATTGCTGACTTCTTGATCAGATTCTCAACAAGCTCAACCAACCTGAAGATTTCAGGCAAGATAAAAAAAACGCAGAGTAAACTTATTTAAAGAAAAAATGAAAGATTTTTTTCTTTCTAGACAACATAGTACAGGCAGTATTTAGGTGTTAGTTTTGTACTTTATTTCTTCAGAATAATATTCTTTGCAAACAAACCCAGAGACAATTTATATTGCATTTTATTACAATTTAGATTTAGATTTCTTTTTCCTGTTGGATTGGGGCGGAGGGGAGAAGTGGCAAGTGAGGTGGAATATAAACAAGCAAATTCAGTTCAAAGTATAAAAATTAACAGTAACACAAGAAATTTATACTGAAATCAGTATCAATGGTACTTACTTTTATAGATATATGTAAAAAGTACTATTAATTACATTTCCTAATATCTAACAAAATAAGGTACTGAATAGACTATTCTCTTCCATTTTATACTGTCTACATAAATAGAATTTTTATATTACAATTTACCTCTCCATATAAATATTATACAAATTCAATGTCTAACCACAAAAGACAAGATAATTACATCCTAATATTTATGACTGCCTTGAAGGCTATTTTAAGTAAAACAAAATCTTGTATTTTCTACAACATACAAGGGTGGATGGTGAACGTCAAAAATGGATAGAACACTGAAGATCATTTGAAAAAAAAGTTAATTCAAAAAGCAATCTACTCTGAACTGCTTTGGATGCAAAAGCAAATATCAGTAACTGTTGTGAAATTAAATCTCTTCAAGCTGTCGTCGCACTTTTTGTTCTGCACGTCTGTCTAAGGTCCTTTGTCGGAAAGTAACAATGATGGCAAAGGTTACACCCACCAAAACAACAATTCCTTCAAACTTCCAGAATTTCAGTTCCTCCAATTCATCTGAACGACAGCTGGGGGTCAAAGTGAAAACAGCCTTCAGCAAAAATGAAAGTTTTTTTTAAATAAATACCCTGTATCCAACATTAAAGAGAGTTGTTAGATTAATGACACATGTAATGGTGGGTTTTATACAGAAATCAAATAGTAGCTTTACAGGATATATGACAGGCTAAAATGTAGCACATTTTTCTACTTTCATCATAGGTGGAACAATCAGATTAGCAGAGGCCACGCATTAGTGGGAGTATTGGTAAACATTGAATATTCCTCTAAGGCCCTCTCCTGTGGTATCCAGTGAATCCTGTATACCATGCATTAGATGTCTTGTAATGGCAAGAAGTGAAATATCAATAGTTGGTGTGCGAGTGGGGTGAGGAACCTGGGATAATTTTTTTTTGTTAATGTCTGTTCTTCACAAATGTGTAAAATTACATCCACTTTGCATGTTATTTCTATATATGTGACTTTCCACAAGTAATGTGGCCAAAGCCAAGGTCTGAAGTGTAGATTGAGTGCGCAGTTGAAGCCAGGACCTGCCGTGTGAACTGTGTGTGTGCTGGGTGTCTGAATTGGGAACACCAGGGGTTAGGATTGTGCTCGGTTTACAGCTGGTGCAAGAGTCCATGTGTAGTTGTCTTGAAAACTTTGTGTTTTTAAGGGATAGTGAAAGAAGTGCAAAGCTAGTCAATTTCTTCTCTGTAAGACTGCAGTCGACCAAAAGCAAACCAAAACTGTTTTGATGAGCTGAAATGTAGAAGGTGAAACAAACATTGAAATTGTTATATCCATGGAGGGTTTGATCACTGTAGTTCACTGCAGCCTTGGTGTCATTCCCAGTGTCCTTAGAGGTATCTGCATTTTTTGTTAACCATGGTAAGTCTTTGTGATCTTATACCTCCTGGATAATAATGACTTATTGTAATACAATTTTAACATCTGTTTAGTTTTATATTCTAGTTATCAAACAGCAATATGTAAAATCAAAAGTTACCAATGACTATTATTAAGAACATGCTATAACTTCCCCCTGCTATTTTATTTATGTCTCTTTTTCATAACCAGGTATCTACATTTAAGACACTAATACAGACAGATAGCAAAAAATGTTGTTTCGCATTAGTGAAGCAAAAGATTAAAATCCTTTTTAAAAATCTTCAGGCTCATTTAAATAACAAAGTGTTTGAAGAAACACTTGTATTTGTATTTGAACAGTGTTTTTCACAGCCTTGGGAAACCCCAAAGTTAATGCGTAATTTTTTTATATCCAGGAAATGTGGCAACTAATTTGTATATAGCAGGATCCCACCAACTGCCACATGATAAGAACTGGATTTTCTGTTTCAGTGATGTTGATTCAGGCCAAGAATCAGAAATACCAAATAAATAAACCATCTTGAAAATTATGGAGGGTTTCAGTAGGGTAGATATTTCCAACTGAGAACAAATCCAAAAGTTGACACCATAAAGATAGTCACTAATAAATCCAATATGCTACCACAAGTGATATAGATGCATTTGAAAGAAAAACACAAGGAATAGAAATGGATAGGTAGTGATTCATAAAAACTGATCTATTTTGTGTTGCATATTCTATAGGTATAAAAGTTACATAAAATGGTTCCAGATAGACATGAGTTTGGAGAGTGAGAAAGAGAGGGGAAGGGACATCAAAGGACAATTAGGTATTCTTTTATGTGTCTTTTGAAACTATGAAATTTAACAAAGGCCAGGATTATTGAAATTATATGAAAGACATAATAGTAATTATTGGTCTATTCACAATCTCAGTGTCCCATTCAAAGTCAGCTTTCAATCCCAAATCACCTCCATTATAAGTGCCCATTTGTCTCTATGTCAATACACCTCTGAACCAAGGTTCTCTCTCTTTTAATGGCTTCAAATCCATTATTATGCCTCTGGAGCACCAAGTATTTACATCAGTTTGCATTTGGCTTTTTATAAAAAATAATTCTTCGTATATTTTTTCTTAGTCAATAGTATCAAATAGAAAACCAGATCAGAACATCACAACTCAAGCAAATTAGGGGTTCCCATCCTGCTGCATTTGCATTTGTGGTTCATTATGAAGTGGTAGATGAAATACTGTTACAATAAATGCATGCAAATGACACCCATCCAAGGAAGAGGAGTTGTAGCAACTGGCAAGTGGATAACCTTATTCTCCACCACTACATGATGGATACCAAGGATGACAACTGTGTGGTTGCAATTTGAATATCGTAATCTCTGCTGAAACATCAAATGTGACAATAAGCAATAAAGAAATTGGAGCTTGGCATCAAATCAGAAATGAAAATAGCACATATGGCATCACTTGTGAATTTAAGCAACAGGGTAAACATGGTTAACTGTTTTCATTATGTTTATGCAAGTGGCAAAAGAAACGAAGCCCAACTGAATAATAGCAGGAGCCCATGTGGTTCTCAAAGAAAATAACCTGCCTAATGAGGAAGTGAAGTCTGGAAGTACACAGATATTTGTTTCTGAACTAACTTAAATTAGAATCCAATGAGAATGAAATGAAATTTACTGATTAAGTTGGCTTTCAAACAGGATTCCTTACTTAAAGGATACAGACTAGACTGAAATTCCAGGTTGCCTTACCTTCTATACCTCTGGTCTTGTGTACACTTTACATCTTCAATAAAACCAGTAAATGTACATTCAGTATGCACAGTCTGCAGAAAGTTAGATAATTGGTTATGGAAATAATAGCAATGAGCTTTTACAAACAAAATACATGACATAGATAAGATCAACAATCCTAGGCAAAGAGTTGGATTCCTTATTACTTAGAATTTGGTTTCTGGAACGGATCACTGGTTTGTTACACATCTGTAAATTGTGTGTTTACTCAATGAACATATTAGAATTTATATTTAAAACTGTTTCTAATTTCATTATTATTTTCACCAGCATTCATCAAGATGGATCATAAGCTTTTCCACATGCAATTAGTAACAAGAAATGTGGGTATTTTGTCTAACATAACATTTTTATCTGTTATTCTTACATTTTCTTTGCATAACCAGTAATAGCAGTAGGGCAGAAAACAAATAAAACTGTAGATGCTGGAATTTGAAACAAAAACAGAAAAGCTGGAAGAATCAGCCAGTCAAGCAGCATCTGTGGAAAGAGAAAAGTTAAATGTTTTGGAACAGGGATCCTTCCTCAGAGCTCAGAACTGAGCAATGGAGCAGTACATGACAGGATCTAGTCCAGAAAAGCACTAAAATTTTAAATAGGTAGACAATGCTGCGGTTCAAAATCCTGACCTTCTGACTGGGATTAGATTGTTTAAGTGTTGCATGCATAATGCTACAATTCTGTATTATTTCATGATGCTACAATTAGTGTTGCTACTTTCAAGAAATACAAATCTTTGTGTACAATCTTATTAGCTGTAAGGGTAAACATTTAAGGTGTATGTGTAATCTTTCTCCATGTTCATCTTTGTTCAATTATTTTCATTCACCTTTCATTTTTCAGCTGGCTGATACCTGCAGATCTTATTCCAAAGTCTTCTAGATATTGAAGAGACAATGAAAATAAATTTTTATTCTACTGTTGTGAAAAGACAGAACAAGTAGTGCCTTTCATGAGCTCTGCATGCCAAAAAACACTACAGCGAATTAAGTAATTTTTAAAGTTCATTTCTTTTCCCCCGTAGACAACATGGCAAACAATTGATGCACAACATGATCCCACAAACAGTTAATTTTTGGTATCTTTTTTAGGTGATGTTGAATGAGAGGTAAATAAGAACCAAGAAGAAAATGTAAAATAGAATGTTAAGTTAATGCCAAATTAAGTGAAGAAAAACAAAAAGGAAAGAAAGCAACCATGCCAGTCAATGTAGCTAAATGATGAGCCAAACAATTAGATAAAAATTTCAGGAAGCTAACAGCAGAATGACAGATACATGAGACTGCAGATGCTGGAATCTGGAGCAAGAAACAATCTGCCGGAGGAACTCAGCAAGTCATGCAGCATCTGTGGGAGAAAAGGAATTGTCGACTTTTGGGTCGAAATCCTGTATCAGGACCCATGGGATAACATATTTAACCAAGCATTTTTGATCCTCGCATCAAGTTTATGATGCATTTGAGCATTAAGTAAAAGCAGGAGCTGTTAGCTTCACCATTATTTCAGCAGCCAATAATGATTTGGGAAACTGTTGTCTTGCACAATGTTCCAAAGAATATTAAGTGCCATTGGTAACAATTTGGTTAATTAAAGCTTTATGCCATGACGATACAATACCTCTATTTTTTAAGATGTCAATTTAGAATGTCCTCTCACAGAAAATTTATAATTGCACTAGTTAAAAAACAAAAATATTTGAATCGTTCACACACGTACACACACAAAATACCTTTTCGTAATCAGTGCAAGGTCTACATTCTCTTACAATGCTGTATTCTTCATTTTCCCAGCAAGGTCTTGATTGCAAAATATTTGCTGTTTAATTCATAAATAAAATATGTTTACAATATTACTTTGCAAAAAAACTTAACATATTTTAAAATAAATTACCCAATCAATTTCTGCCCATGGAATGATACAATACAGCTCAAGAATCAACAGCTAGCTTTTAAAGAAAATTATTTCAACAATTACCAATACATGACAGGTACTAAATCTACGAAGATGGGGGCTAAAAGAATAGCAGGGAAACAGATGATAGGAGGAGGAGGAGAAAGAAATTGAATTCCACTAAAACTAGAAATTGGCTCCAGGGAACAATAGAAAGAAAAAATCAGATGGGATTCTACCTTGAGGCGCTCAATTAGGTTAAATTTAAGAGGTTTTTTTTGTGCTACATAATTTTTAAGAGAAAATGATGTTTAAGCTTAATGGGAGGTAACAAACTTAGACTGCAGTAAGCAACTTACATAGTGCAAGATCAAAACAGTAAATTAATTCATAAAATTCCTATTCCTGCCCTGTTACCCTATCAAATAAATTGCTTTGGTCTTGATTATGCTGCCTCCTCCTTTCACATTGTTTCTTACTCTTGTGCTAATCTTTTTTTGGTCAATAAGGTCATATATTCTTCCAATTGGAAAATTGAAACAACTCTCTAAAGAGAGTTAAAGTAATCCAACTTTGTCTTTCTAGTTTATTCATTCACAGGATATGTAGATGATGCAGCCAACGCCAGCATTTATTGCCCAACCACAACTGCCTCTGAATGGAGGATGCAGTTAAAGCTCAACTTCATTTGTGAGGCTAGAGTCACGTACGGGCCAGATGATGTAAGGATGGCAGATTTTCTTCCCTACAGAATATTAATGAACCAGGTGCATTTTTCTTTACGATAATTAGCTATTTTGGAGACTAGCTTATTTTAATTTCAGGTTAATTTAATTTCTTGGATTTAAATTTCCCAGCTGGTATGGTGGGATTCAAACTCATGTCTCTGGATCAATGATCTAGAACTCTGATTACAAGTCCAGTGACATAACCACTACATTCTACTATACTCATGACCGTTTTCTTATGAGTATGACCGGATGCTGAGTGGAATAGCTACAGATCCTGAAATACTCAAAATGAAGGTAGACTACAAGCTTCCAATGAGATCTAGGATCCATCCTCCACCACACCCCTGTATCATATGAACTGCGAGATATTGCAAAAAGTAGAATCTGATTGTCTCTCCATTGAGTGAAAAGGCTATTCCAAGATCCTTGTGAAAATTATCAGTTGTTATAGTACTACATTTGTAGCGGCTGCTACTGCGATGCGAAAGTAAGACACTAGTCGATGAGTTGCAGAACAAAACTGATTTATTTTCCCACCTTGCATGGGCTTTTTAAGAGGAACAGTTCCCGCCCACCAAAAACAGAAATGACATATGCGCTACTCATCAAATTTTTCCCAGGTACGGGTTCTCCCCGTTGCTCGGGAAGACAAAGGCTCAGCGCCATCTTGGGCCTCGCCACTCCGACGACGCACGACCCGACCGCCGAGCTGGTTCGCTTGCTCGGACGGTGAGTCGCAACACATTAATATTTTTTACTATGCTGTAGTTTGGCAGAGAATGGTTTACTCATCCATTTAGTTCTATTAAGAATCATTGTATTCAAATGTTGCTCACAATCTAAAATAAATTCTATATTATTGCATTGCATTTTTGTCAACAAGGTTAGACCATGATTTTACATAAAAACAGTAACAATTCTCTCATATGTTTACAATTTAAAATACCAAATTTACATCATAGCTAAGGTTCAGTTTTAAGAGGGTGGAACTTTTGCTATGTTTTCACATATAAAAAGCATAATAAATTATCTAGAATTAATTTACCAGGTACAACTTAATCACAGAAAACAATGCATTCTAGAATGTATCTTAAAATTTTCAAAAATGCAGATGCAGAAAAATGAAAAAAAAACAGGCAAAAATAGAAGCGGGAAATATGTGAAAATGGAGAACACTTCCACAAGCAACTGACTGCAGATAATGTTGGCAAAGTTTTGATGAATGTTCATCAACCTGAAATGTGGACTTGATTTCTCTCTCCACAGATGCTGTCAGACCTGCTAACTATTCCTAGAATTTTCTGTTTTTAAATATCTTAAATTTTTAAGCCGATGTTTGGGATGAAGGCACTGCAGGCAAGGCCAGCATCTACTGCACATCCCTAGTTGCTGAGTTGGTGATTTGGAGCCTTTGCTGGTCTCTGTATCGCACCTGATTCCACAAGTGGAATTCAATTTTTTTTTAAATTAATTTGAAGATGTGATAAGATCACTGGCAATGGTAGCATTTATTGTCCATCTCTAACTGCCCTTGAGAAAATAGTGGTAAGTTGCCTTCTAGAACCACTGTAATCCTTCTGAAGGTACTCCTATTATGTTATTGAATAGGGAGTTCCAAGAGTTACAACTAGTGATGAAGGAATGAGTGATATACTTCCATGTCATAATGGTGTATGTAAATGGTGGGGATGAACCCCACTATTTGCACAGTTCATTCTGACTTTGTCTTTCTTGCTGATATGTATGGAAGATACTGTTGAAGCAGCTTCATTGAGCTTCTACATGGTATTTTGTAGATGGTACATGTGGTAACTATGGGGTGTCCTTGGTTAAAGGGGTAAATGCTCAGGTGATGAATGGGGTGCCATTCAAGTTGCTTGCTTTGTTGCTGTTGAACTTTCTGCACTGCTCCTGGCAAATATAGACCTGTGCCTTATGTTAGATAGTTTGTGAGGTGATCCACACCTTCTGCTGGTTAAACATGGCCTCTGTGTGCTCCTGATCCTTTGCCTCTATGTTCTCAAACCATCCTAAATACTGCTTCTCTGCTTTGAGCAGTCAAGGTCCAGAAATTCCCAGGAGTCAGTGGGCAGGTTGCATTTCTTTGAGAATAAACTTGCACCTTTTCCTCAGTCCATCTGGTAATCTCTTCCTTTGACAGAGCTCCAAATAGAATGCCAATTTCAAGAGTCCAGTGATGGGTAACATAGCTAACTGAGTGTAACTAAGAGCTCGATACTGGTGATATTGGCCTAGAAGAGGGCACTAATTTGGTTTGCTTGTCCTTCCAATGAACTTGGAAGATTTTGTTGGGGCAGTATTGGTGGTATTTTTTCCCCAATGCCTTCCTGTAGTTAGTCCAGTTTTAAGAAGCATCTCAGAGTCATGGATGTTTGCAACTGCAACAAGTAAATGAATTGAGACAAGGTCATGTAGGTTTATTTCTAACGTCAGTTCACTCATTACCTACTGGAGACTCCATCTGGCAGGGCCAGCTCAGACAATGGTGGTGCTACTAAGCCATTCTTAGTGATGGGCATCAAAGTCCCCAAATCCAAGAGCCATTTCCACTACCTCTAGTAAGTTAACCCAGCCAGAGGTTGTAATGGAGTAGGAGACATTGGCTGCAAGGCACAATACAGTGAACATAATTACAGCAGTAGTTGCTCTCCCAGTTTAGACAAATTCCAAATCACAGGGAACAAAAAGTTTGAATCAGCAGCCTCAACCAGTCATAGATGATCCATACAGCTTTATTCTCACTGTTTCAACATAGCAACTAAATACAAAAGACTGGCTTGCTTACCATTTTTGAGAGCAGTTAAGGCTACACAGAGGTAAGGATAGGGGTAAAAGACAAGCAAACTAGATTTTTTTTTAATTACACCAGAGATGAGATTTCCTTTTTAAATTCCATATTACTTAGTTAACAAGTTAAATTTTCCAGTTCCAGTAGTAGGATTTGAACATGGCTCTGGATTGTTACTCCAGGCATCTGGCAATTTAACCACATTGTTTCTCTCAACATCTTTATTCTTGCAGCTTTTATCAGAATGATAGACATTTTGTCTAAAATCATAGAATCACTGCAACAAAGGAATTGGACATTCAGCCTATCAAGTCTGTGCCAGCTCCTAATATAGCAAGTGTATTTCCCTTTAACCGTGAAGATTATTCTCTCTCAGGTAGATATCCAATTCCCTTTAAATGCCACAGATTGGTTGTGTTTCTACCACCTTTGAAGGCAGTGCATTTCAACTCCTCTTGGTAAACAAAAATCCCTTATACTCACCCTTGTAGCTGTTGCCCAAAATTTTAAATGTGCCCTCTGGTCCTTGAACCATGTGCTATTGTGAACTTCCCTCTATCTACTCTATTTAAACCACCCATGATCTTGCACAACTCTATCAATTCCTCTCAATTTTTTTTACTCCATGGAGAACAAACTTACCTCCTCCATTCTAACTCAAATTACTCGTCCTTGGAACCATTCAAACAAAACTTTTCAGCAACCTCTCAAGGACCTGCACATCTTTCAAATGTGGTGGTCAGAATTAGGCACGATACTACTGTTGTGGCCTAATCAATATTTTGCACAAGTTCAACAGGACTTTCCTGCTTTTGTATTCTGTGCCTTCTAGAATCCCATATGGCTATGGTAAGTTAAATTCTATTAATCCAGATTTGTTTTCAATACCTTGTTATACTTTTATTCATATTTCAAAAAATGTAAAGTTTTGAACAACTTGTCACTTGACTATTACTTCTATTCTTTTGTGGGCTTTCAACATTAAACCTCTGTAGTCCACATCTTGTAAGCTGAATTCTATTAATCCAAATTTGTTTTCAATGGTACCCATGTTTCTATATTTTAAATTATATTTTTACTTATATTTCAAAAAAATGTAAAGTTTTGATACAACTTGTCACTTTACTATTACTTACTTGTATTCTTTTGTGACTGCAATGGCATGGCTTCGCATATCCTGAAAGAATCCAGATAGTAAATAGAACAAAATTTAACTATCACTTATGAGCACACTGCTATGTTACACATTTAACTTTTAAAATTCATTAGAAATCAAAAGTCATCAAAACTAGCTCCTTTTTGAATTGAATGAACAAAGCTGGAAACGCTGCAGGCATTTTTAAACTAAATTGCACTTTCTTCCACCACACTGGATTACGTACAGTAGAAGAATTTTGGTAAACAGCATGATAACTAATTACAAAACTCTGAAACATTAACTCTGTTCCTCTTTCCACAGATTTTTCTTGACCTGATGATTATTTCCAGCACATCGTTCTTATTTCAGATTTCCAGCATCTGACATCTTTTAAATTGTTTTCACACTTCTATATTAGTCACCCATATTAGTTATAGCTTTAAAATCTTCCCTCAATATCTTACCACAAGATATTTATTGGACTACATTCCATAAATGGGGAACAATGTTGGTGAACTGTATCTGAATGTACTATTCCCCTTTTTTATTTGGTGATGTAATCTTTCTTGAAAGCAAATATTGAGGCCTTTTATAGCACTTTAACCTTGAAGAAGGTTCTAAGACACAAACTAATCTATGTGTTTACAGTCCCTTTGGGGTTAGACTGTCCACCATATCAATAATTATAAGCACCACTATTAAATTAATGCTTCCTCTCATAATGGACAGCAAGAACAATGAAACATACAAAGAGAAAATCAAAAAAACTGTAGATACTGGAAATCAGAAATAAAAACAGACAATACTCGATAAACTGGGCAGGTCAGACAGTATCTGTCGAAAGAGAAATAGAGTTGACACTGCAGGTTGAAGAACCTTTATCAGAACTGGGAAAGAAAGAAAACAAGTTAGTTTTAAGTTGCAGAGAGTCTGAGGAAGGGACAGGAAGGACAAAGGCAATAGCTCTGATAGGGTGAGGCCAAGATTGCCATGGGCATAAGGTGTAGATGAAGTCATCCAGTTAAAAGGGTTACTGAGGACAGTCAGATAGAGAGAACATGAACGAAGGGAAAGATATGAAATGATGGCAGTTAGAGAGGAAGAACACAAACAAAATACATAATAATGTGCTTTCTCTACTTGCATCAGACTGGTCAGTTCTGCTGTAGGTCTGATGGTACAGTCACTGAGTACATTCAAGTTATTATAGGAATGTGGCATCAGCCATGATCTTATCAAATGGTGGAGCAGGCTTGAGGAGCCAAATGGCCCACTCTACTTCTATCTCTTAGATCTTTAATTTGGGTACTGGAGTCAAGAAGCAATTAGCTGGTACAATAGGAAGAATCAAATATTTCCAGGAAACAATGACTAATCAGGACAAATACCTTCTCTCATTCCTATCAATTCTGCTAATCATACAAGAACAAAGAATAGTAGGAAGAGTTTGACATACTGTGCCTGGAGCCTTGTCCACCATTCAACAGCAGCATGGCAGATCCCTTACTCATAATCTACTTTTCTGCCCAAATTGTACAGGTCTTGTTTCCTTAAGAATCCAAAATTCTGTCCATGTCAAATTTCAATAAAAAGCATCCACAGTCCTTGGGCAAAAAAATGACCTAATACATTCTCCTTAGGATCCTATACATTACAAAGGCCTCTCTCATTCTTTTTGCATTCTTTCCAGCAGAGGTCAAATTTTTTAAGCACTAGAAGCTCTACTACTTTTCTCCCTTTCTAAACCAAAAGGCAGAGATCGGCCCAATTGCTGCGATCAATTATGTTATTAAAGAGCAGGAAAAGATACTGGGCTGCTCTGGTCTATTGAGATTAGAACTCATAGATTTATTTTGTGGTGATACCTTTACTCAATAAACTATTAGATTAGCAATTTGTAGAATCAAACTTCCACAAAAGCAAGAGGTTTACAATCACATGTTTTCCTGAACATGCACAGAAGTCACTGAGCTAGCCCAGCACTTTTAAATAAAATGTAAAACATCAAACAAAGCAACAATAGACTTTCTAAAGTCCACTTGGGCCAAATTGCACACTCCAAAAGCTTTAAATATTTTTTTAATGTGCTTCTAAGTTTATACTTTCAACAGCAGAAATTTGGTGACAAGGCTGATCAAGTACAACACTCATCTTTGCATAGAAACTTTTTTTTACCTGAAAGAAGTGAACATACTCCATATTGTACACAGATAAACCAGAAGGTACACCATCTCTACCAACTGCAACATTTTCTTATTTTTCCCTCTGCTCCGGGCACTGTCAAGGATTTGCTGTAATAAAATAGAGTTAGAAATTGAATTTACCCATTTAGAAAAAGACATCTTATCACTGACCTAATTATCTAAAGATCAGATGAAAAGATTCCATTGATTATGACAGAGAGAATCTACATTGCTATATATTGTTAAAACACTGTAACCTAAAATGCTCAAATGTTGAATGTGAGAACATTCAGATGGTCATCAAAATCATGAAGTTAGTCTCATCATCAGTTTATGTAGACATACAGCTTGTACACAGGCCCTTCAGCCCACCAAGATGAGACTAACCGTCAACCACCCATTTGCACTAATCCTACATAAATCTCCTTTTTTATTCTCCTCACATTGTCGTCAACTTTCCCCAGATCTACCACTCACCGAAACATGAGGGGCAATTTACAGTGGCCAACTAACCTACCAATCTGCACATCTTTGTAACGTGTGAGGAAACCCGAGCACTCATAGGAAATCTATATCCATAGGAATTAGAAATATATACAACTACTGTCCTACTATCAAGCCTGACCTTGTCATTTCCCCTAACAATACAAAACATTAATAGTTCTGTACTCCCTACAGTGCAGGGAAGGGCCAACCCATTTCTGTCTTGTAATATTAATATTAATTTCAGAATTTCTGAAAGGTTCCATTATGATGCCTAATGATACTTCCAACCAGTCAATGATATATGAATGTAAGAAACAGCTTTCTTCTGTTAAGCATCCACAGGAACCAACTATGCAATTCCAGGTAAAGAAACTCCTATGTGAGAGATGGTACTGATTGGGCAAAATAACAACAAAAGACAAGTTGTAACAAAGATATTGGCACGGCTGATAACATAATGGACAAAATGGAAAACTGAAAAAAATTGCTGAGGATCTTAACCCACAAAATTTGTAGTTACAAGTGTATTCATTTTAAATAGCATGACATGTTCAAATGTGTTTGTGTTGAGGGAGGAGGAAAAAAAAGGCATCCCAAGTTTCTTCTCATGCAAGGCAGCTAATATTCTTTACTGCTACCAAACACGAAAGATTTTATTTCTCAAATCGATTGTTCAAAGTTAATTCTACAGTCGGCAAGAATAGCAATCGAGTAGGCCACAACATATTCACTCCTGAGTCTGCAACATATGTTTTCATATACAACTGCTTCACGTGTAGGAGGAGAATCCCCACTCACTCACTTTATTTAATTTGTTTTAAAATTACTATTTTGAAAATGGCAAGTGTATACTGGCAATCTGAATGAGCACTTAGGTTCATGCTAATTATCACTGCTTAGTCCAATCATTTGTTACAGGTGTAAACACCTGTAGTGGTATGTTTAGGTGGCCTGTTCCTCACTCATGTCTCCTTTCAAGACTTAAGTAGATTGAGAAGTTATTACTGCTCTCTTCATGACGCAGGGAGTCTCGGCTGTTGTCCTGGGAAGTTGGCAGATGGTGGCGAATTTCTTTGCTTTGGCACTCAGGGTCAAGTTGGCACAGTGCCAGATGGATATGATGTCTTGTGCAATGGCACTCCTTGAGACAAAACTGGTTTACCACATTCCTTCTTTTCTAAGTATTTCTGATCCAAATCAATTGGTTCACCTTTGGAAGAGAGACCCGTTCCTGTTGGTATCGAAGATGAAGAGGCTAAGATGGGTTCAGATGCTGGAAAAATGTGTAGTTGTCTACTTTGGTTGGAAAAAACAGAAATAGAAATGATGGGTATTTTTTTAAGTTGGGAGATGTTGATAGTCGCAGGAAAATATGAGTGACCTTGTATGCAAATGATTGAAAACTGAAGTGCACGTACAGCAGGCAATAAGGAATGCAGATGGTATGTTGTCCTTTTGTTTTGCAAGAAGTTTTGGGCAATAAGGATTTCTACAATTACATGCTTTAGTAAAACCACTGCATATGGCAGTATTGGGGATGGTTTTGGTGATTTAAAAATAGATGCACTTATGATGAAATGAGTGGTTGAAAGTTAACCAGGCAGGTTCATGAGACGTCTGGTCTAATATGCAAGGAGACATTAAGCAGGCTAGACTTCTATTCTCTAGAATTTCAGAAGAATGAGTACATCAGTACATGCAAATTTTAAAAGTGCTTGAAAGGAGGGAGTACATCTCCCCTGGCCAAGGTGTCTGAAACTAGGAGTCACATTCTCAAAAAAAAAGTACACCATTTGGGACTGAAATAAGAAGTTTCTTCATGCAAATTTTTGGAATTCTCTAATAAAGAGAGCTGTGAGGCTCAGTCATTCATTAGATTCAAAACAGAGATTGAATTCTGGATAAAATACTAAATGTATTATGCAATCACAGCAGGAAAAGGGTGCTGACGTAGAGAATTTGCTGTGTTCTTGTTGAATGGTGGAGCAAGGGTTTAAATTGGCCTGCTCTTGCTCCTGTTTCTTATGTTCTTATCTTACACTGGTAGGCCTTTGTTCAACATCGTCAGAAAGACAACACTCCTAATAATGCAGCAGTTTATCATTGATACAATGAGTTTTTGGCTCAATAACACCCAAAACCTTACTTGTGTGAATAATTCAAATAAGCTGTCGTCAACAGCTTTTCATTTCAATCGGTCAATGAATTTAATAGAACATAACACTCACTCACAGCAGAAAAAAATGTTTCTAACAAATGGAAACTTTCTCACAATACACCTAGGTAATTGCATCAGCCAACATTGCCACTGACAAAAATGATTTTTAAAATAGAGCAACCCCGAATAATAACTCATCACAAGATCACGTTCCATGAAACTGAATCCTCTGCTGCTCTGCACGTACAGATAGGACGGTAGAAATACATGTTGCATTTACAGACACAGGCAAGGATTTCGAACTCCAGCCCAGGGAAACCTCCTGCAAACACCAACACTCCTAAAATGACCAATATATTTTCTGAAGCAACTGCACTAGTTAGCAAAACATACTGCAGCCCTGGAGAGGAATTCAATTAGCATCTACTAATAGAAATAACTTGCCAGTTGATCAACACAGATGCTGGCAGATTACTCGCAGACTCCTGATATGGGAGAGGATTCATTTCATGACAGCAATCAGTTTGCTACACCCCTTCCTGGTGATTTTATCACCGACGTCCCACCCAAACAGCCTTACTTCATGCCCCAACGTGTTTAGGAGTCGGTGACGTTTCTGCAGGAGTGCCAGGGATCATCGACCGATGGCTCCAGGAAGGGCCGAGGGCAGCAGCTCCAAACCCCCGGCTGGGTCAGGCTGCTGAGAGAATCCCCACTAGTAAGCGGGCAAGTCTGTCTCGCCCACCCGACAGACAATATAGGTCGGCCAAGGGCTACTGGTATCCTCAAATCAATGGCCCAAAGCCACCACTCACCAGCCCTCGCCAGCAACCGGCCGCCGCGCAACGCAGCCAAGCGAAGCAGAAAGCCACCAATCAGCGAGGGGCGCTCGGCACCGGGACGGGCGAAGGGGGCGGGACTTGCGGATGATTTACATCACACTTGACCAAACATCTTCCAGAACGCCCCTTCCTTCGACTCGTCGGCGTCAATCGTAAAGTGGTTGCTAAGCAGCTTGCCTTGTGATGGACTTTGTCCCGCCTCCTCCCGCGGGAGGAGCTCCGCCCCCTGCCTGTTGACGTTGGACCTGCTGACTGTTCGCTTTCGCCTCCGCCGTGAAACTCCGCGCAAACCTGAGCTTCCGCGCTATTGTTCGCCGCCCTGGTTCCGTCGATAAGGGGCTGTGCCTCGGAGGGTCCCACTCTGTGGCAGACTATCCAAATCATTAGCTGGACTCCAAGGTGAATGAGACCCTTGCAGTATGGTAACTTTGACTAGAACAGAGCAACACAGGAACAGGCCCTTCGGCCTACCGTGTCTGTGCTCACCATGATGCAAATCTAACTAATCCCTTCTGCCTGCACATGGTCTGCATTCTTCTGTTACCTGCCTGTTCATGTGTTTGTCTATTGATTAAAAAAAAATTCATAAAACGTTACTACAATCTCCCTAATGTTTTTAAATAAATTACTTTGGGGACATCCCAGCAATAGCAGTAATGACAGAGTGAAATGGCTGCTATGTGCCAGGTTTTGTTACATGTGTAGCGGTTGCTACCGCGGAATAAAACAAGACTCTACTCGGAGGATTGCCAAACAGAACTGGTTTATTGTCCCGCCTTGTGCGGGCCCTTTAAGGGAGAAAAACTCCCGCCCAAAAAAAAACCGGCAATGACGTAAGTCCTACGTCATCAGGACTTTCCCGCGCGCGGGTTCTCCCCGTCGCTCGGAAAGACGAGGCCCGCCGCCATCTTGGGCCTCGTCGCTCCGACGCCGCGCGACCCGACTGCCGAGCCGGTTCGCCCGACTAGACGGTGAGTCGCCACACAACCCCCCCCAGAACCGGCGAGACAGTCCCCAAGGTCCGTGGGCTGTGCCAGCTGCCGCTTAGGGGGGCGGCCTCTGCGTCGTGGCGTGGCAACCTCGACAGGCTGTTGCAGATCCAAATGGGCCGGTTTGAGGCGGTCCGCCGTGAAAACCTGTTCCCTGCCTCCAATGTCCAAAATAAAAGCGGATCCGTTATTCCGTATGACTCGGAACGGTCCCTCATATGGTCGTTGCAATGGCGCCCGAGGTGTGCCCCTGCGAACGAAAACAAACTTACAGTCCCGTAGTTCCTTGGGCTGGCAGGATGGGGCTTGACCGTGCCATGAGGTGGGAATCGGGGCCAAGGCGCCGAGCTTCTCGCGCAGTCTTTGTAGAACTGCTGGGGGTTGTTCCCCTTGGTCCTGAAGGGCAGGTATGAAATCCCCGGGGACAACTAGTGGCGCCCCGTGTAAGTTCGCTGCGAAGTCCTGGATGTGAGGGATGGGATAGCGGTCCGGGGTGGTGGCGTCATTCAGCCTGCGGTAGTCGCCGCAGGGCCTCCACCCTCCGGTGGCTTTGGGGACCATGTGCAGGGGGGAGGCCCAGGGGCTGTCTGACCTGCGAACAATCCCCAGCTCCTCCATGTGATGGAACTCTTCCTTTGCCAGGCGGAGCTTGTCTGGAGGTAATCGTCGTGCTCGGGCATGAAGGGATGGCCCTGTGGTAATGATGTGGTGTCGTACCCCATGTGTGGGCCGAGAATTTGTAAACGAAGGTGCCAAAATCGATGGGAATTCGGCTAGGAGCTTGGCGAAATCGTCGCCAGAAAGGGTAATGGAGTCCAGGCGCGGGGCTGGTGGGCTGATTTCTCCCAGGGGATAGGTCCGGAGAGTGCTAGAGTGGACTAACCGCTTCCTTCGCAGGTCGACTAACAGGTTGTGGGCCCGAAGGAAATCGGCGCCTAGGAGTGGTCGGGCGACGGTGGCAAGGGTAAAGGTCCAGGTAAAACGGCTGCCGCCAAAGTGTAATTGAAGCATACGGGTGCCGAAAGACCGTATCGTTGTACCGTTGGCGGCATTGAGTAGAGGACCTGGTGGCCTGTCACGAGTGTCGCGGCCTGTCGGGGGCAAAATACTGACCTCCGCTCCAGTATCAACGAGGAAATGCCGTCCAGATTTCTTGTCCTGAACGAAGAGGAGGCTCTGTCGGCGGCCAGCCGCCGTAGCCATCAGCGGCGGCTGGCCCTGGCGTTTCCCTGAAACTTGCAGGGTGGGCGGCATCGACGGGCCTCCGCACCCCACCTCTGATGGTAGAAGCACAGCTGGTCACCCGTGTCGTCGTCTGCGTTCCTGGGGCGTGGCTGCTCGGTTGCTGGGGCCGGGCGAGGCAGGCGTTGGGCTCGCGGCCTGGTGATTTGACTGACGGACGAACCGCTCTCGCGCTTGGCCCTCCACAGGACATCTGCCCGGGCGGCCACCTCACGGGGGTTGCTGAAGTCGGCATCAGCTAACAACAAGTGGATGTCATCGGGGAGCTGTTCGAGGAAGGCCTGTTCGAACATCAGGCATGGCTTGTGTCCCTCGGCCAATGCCAGCATCTCATTCATTAGGGCGGATGGGGATCTGTCCCCCAGGCCATCCAGATGAAGCAGGCGGGCGGCGCGCTCACGACGGGAGAGGCCGAAGGTCCGGATCAAAAGATCTTTGAAAGCCGGGTACTTATCTTCCTCCGGAGGCGACTGGATGAAGTCTCCAACCTGGGCGGCTGTCTCCATTTCGCAGGTCCAAAAGCCGTTTGGACCGTCGGGGTCACCAATGTAGCGGTTGCTACCGCGGAATAAAACAAGACTCTACTCGGAGGATTGCCAAACAGAACTGGTTTATTGTCCCGCCTTGTGCGGGCCCTTTAAGGGAGAAAAACTCCCGCCCAAAAAAAACAGGCAATGACGTAAGTCCTACGTCATCAGGACTTTCCCGCGCGCGGGTTCTCCCCGTCGCTCGGAAAGACGAGGCCCGCCGCCATCTTGGGCCTCGTCGCTCCGACGCCGCGCGACCCGACTGCCGAGCCGGTTCGCCCGACTAGACGGTGAGTCGCCACACATGGTTCTTTTAAAAAAACAGTATAATATTAACTGTATAATATTGAAGCATGCAAAATTCTCTCCCAACTCATATATAGCTCAGGAAGTACCACAGTAAATAGTGGATAAATACTTCAGGCAATGTTAGGTTCATTTGTCCAGTATTGGGCAGGCATCTTTCAGAATCCCTGGCACAAATACTTTTCCACCAATCTCCCTTTCTTCCCTGAGGATTTCAATAAATAAAATGATGTGTTGGTAAACTATTCGACCTTGAGACATAATCACTGAAGTCAGTCCGCTTATAAAAAATTTGGCAATCGTACATAAGAGACATGTAGGTACCACACCACAAAAATAAATATGCTATATACATGTTTAATAACAAAGTGTATAGTGATGAAAACTTGCATTCTTTTTATCGTACATTCACTGCTAATTGGCTTGCCCTTGCCAGGAAGGACTAGGTCTTAACCCAACAGATGACATTTGTAAGGAAATTTGCCAGATTTACCATGTTATCTCAGCAATAAAAATTACAAGTAACTTTGATCAAAATAGGTATAGTTAGTCATGGCATGTTATAAACATTAGTTTTTACAATGCAGCATACTCTATTTAAATAAAAAGAAAATGCTTGAAATGTAGTTTAGGTAGTTGGGAGGCAGTGTAGTGGTTAGCATAACGCTATTACAGCACCAGCGACCCGGGTTCAATTCTGGCCACTGTCTGTATGGAGTTTGTATGTTCTTCCTGTGACTGTGTGGGTTTCCTCTGGGTGATCCGGTTTCCTCCCACATTCCAAAGACGTACCGAAGTTGTGGGCATACTATGTTGGTGCCGGAAGCATGGTGACACTTGCGGGTTGCCCCCAGAACACTCTATGCAAAAGATGCATTTCACTGTGTGTTTCGTTGTACATGTGGCTAATAAAGATATCTACAGAGAGAGAAATAGAACTAAATCTTCCCATCTGTGGTTGGCACAAGCCAATCTCACTGAACTAAGTCCAGGAATTATTGAATGGTGTGATGCCACGTGTAATAGCTGTTGAGGCCTTCTTAGGCCTTCCAGATTTGGAGATCCATCAAGATTACATCAACACATTCATTGCAGTTAAGGGTGAATGTGGGTGGTGATGCATTCCAAGACTACTTCCTCCTATTTCTTCTCTCCCAGCTCCCATTCCCACCAATGTTTCAACATGGTAGCGTAGCGGTTAGCGTGACACTGTTACAGCGCCAGCGATTGGGGTTCGATTCCCGTCGCTGTCTCTAAGGAGTTTGTACGTTCTCCCGTGTCTGCGTGGGTTACCTCCGGGTGCTCCGGTTTCCTCCCACATTGCAAAGACGTACGGGTAGGTTAATTGGGTTTAAGATGGGCGGCGCGGACTCATTGGGCTGGAAGGGCCTGTTACCACGCTGTAAGTAAAATTTTTTAAAAATGGTGACCCTTTACCATATAGGGTATTCTACTACTTTTTGTACTTTCTTCACATCCCTCAGAGCTTCTAATCGTTTTCTGCTCTCACATTTATTTTTGATTTTAAACAAATAAAGTAGCTAAAGTACATTTCAATTTTTAGTTGTTTAAGCGTTCTGTATTGTTATTTTCTTTGGAAATTGTTTTTGCAATCTCATTTTCATGGATGTCTTTCTGAAGTGAGCTTGCTAACTTGACAGTTGTGAATTCTTTTCACAATTATGTGGCTGTTAGACTGTTTAATCATATTTTTATATGTCTTGGGGCAATGATAGAAGAAGGCATTGAAGGAGAAAGAAAAGTTTTTTACAAGTACAATGCAAAGCATGAATGGAGTCTGTGTCCTATTGGTTAGATGGAGGGATGAGTGAGAGTCAGGCATCCTTGAAGAAAGATGTGACAAAGAATTGATTATCCACCTCAGAGGGTTAACAGGCAGTGGCTCCCCTACAAAAATGATTTCAGAGGAGCTTTGTGTGAGAAGACTTTGTTTCAGAAAGGAAACAATTGGTTGACTCATTGATATATCAAAAGGATAACCTTCAACCTTGCTCCGTGACACACACTGCATTGACAGCAGCCATGAAAGTAACCAGAGCACTCAACTTCTATGCCTCTGGATCATTTCTGACTGGGAATGGTGACACATGCATCATCGCCCAGAGTACGTTGAGGGCCTATACTCCTAGACAATATTCCGCAGGACATCAGACTTCATACACCCCGAAATGATCACACTGTCAAATTGAGAGGTCCACAGCATTCCATCGGATGACTGGCTTTCATAGAGTAACTGGGGCTGTGGATGGACTCCATGTTGCACTGATGCCACTAGATAGTGAATATGTTACATTCATTCATTGCAAGAGATACCACTCATTGAATGTGATGATTCTTTCTGATCCCATCCACAGATCCCATTATGTCAATGCAGAGCGCCTCGAAAGTACATATGATGTGTTCAGCCTCTTACAGTCAGAGATATATAATGCCCTAGAGATCATTGGATTAAGGTGAGAGGGTGAAAGTTTAAAGGAGATTTGTGAGGCAAGTTTTTGATTATAGAGTTGTGCATGCCTAGAATCCATTGCCAGGGGAGGTGGTGGAAGTAGGTATGCTAGCAAAATTTAAGAGGCATTTAGACAGGCAGATGAAAAGGCAGGGAATAGAGGGATATGGACCACATGCTGGCAGATGGGATTGGTTTAAATTGCTCAGCACAAACATCATGAGCCAATGGGCCTGTTCCTATAAGGCACATGGAAACACCACCACCTGTATTATCTCCTCCAAGCTGCACACAATCCTGACTTGAAAATACTTCTATTCCTTTATCACTGGGCCTAAACCCTGGAACTCCTTCCCTAACACAGAGGTAACCTTCACCAGAAGGACTGCAGTGATTTAAGAATGTGGCTCACCCCTTATTTCACAAGGGCAATCATGGAAGGGCTCAAAAGGCTGGCCCAGATCCTAAAATAATAATGTATATATTTTTTAAAATCATTCTGCTGAGATCCATAAAATTGTAACAAATGGACTTAACCTTGGGTGTGAATGATAATGAAAAATGAAGCCAGAAGACACATTGTAAAGTGACAAAAGTATTGGAGAAACAATATTTTGTGGTATTGATGAATCGTATGGCCACAGCTCATCAAGAGTGTGAAACCTGCTCTAATATACAGTTATCTAAATGTTGGTCCCTTTCACTCATTTTTTGATCTCAGCCATAAAATCCTGGCCCAGCATTAGCCTGGGATTCTGTCTTTCTTCAACTTGAAGAACTCCAGTTTGCACAAGATGTTTCCACTACTGGTATCTGAGGGAATGAAAGTATCTTATAGCATGTGCTGGAGAAGCCAAGTCCCAATGAGAAAAAGGCACAGACCAAGAGTTCAGCAGCAGAGAAGTAGAGGCCTACAGCTTCCTGCAAAGGAAAGCTAAGTGGAATATTAAATAAATATTTAAAACATGTTTTTTTAAACTTTATGTTAAAGATGTGAAAGTTAGTTTCTTTCATGTTAAATCCAGTTAATTGCAGGATGTGTTAGGTTTGAATAGTGTGATGGTGGTTGTATAGTGTTTACAAACAGCCCCAACATTACAACTAGCCTCAGAATTAGAATTAATTCATTTATAAATTATTACTTCTATAAAGTATGAAACTGGACATCGATATCTTGCTGTAACAACCGTAATTTGTGAAATCAGCAAAGAACCTGTTAAAATACAATAAAAGAGTTTGCCTAATGGCAGATTGTGTTATGTTCTTTTGAAAAAATATCAGCTTATGTCAACATTTGAGTTACAAGCAACTTGATATCATCAGATCCAGTAACACCCCAGGTAGTTAATGTTAATGAAATGTTAACTTGGATTCCTGCTGCCGCCAAAAGTTAACATAATAAAGTTGAAAATAGTTTGTTATGATTGTGGTTACACATAATTGAATGGGAGCTGAAATTCTGATATGCCACTCTACTGCTGATAGTGCAGTGGTTTGGGCATGGGTACCAAATGCCTGTGAGAGGTTTCAATGGTATTTCTCCCAATCTATTGTTGTAAAATTAAACAATCTGTAGTCACTACTGCTGTGAGCTTTGGGACAAAAAGAAAAAAAATACATACGTCTTCATTTCTGACAAAAACCATTCTGCTTCCAGTCAAAAGATAATTGATACTCTCTGATTTTGGAAATGATAATTTTTGTCTGGGGTTGTTTGGCAGAATTCTAGGATGTCCTGCATGTTGCAGTGCAATAGCTACATTAAAATGCATTATAATACTCCGTCTGATACAAGTGGATCAGAGAATCAGGGAATTGTTATGGCACGGAAGGAGATTTTTGACTCTTTACAGAAGTCAGTCTCATTCCCCCATTCTTTTCCTGTAGCCCTGAAAATTATTTTCCCTTAGATGTCATTTCAATACCCCTTTGAAAGTCCTGATTGCTTCCATACCCTTGCATGCAGTGAGTTCCAGATCATAGCCTCTCTGCCTAAATTGTTTTAATTGCATTCTATATGCATGTGTGCTTATTGTACATAAAATGTCAAAAGGAAGATATTATTATCAGTAAACAATAAACAATGTGCTCTTAGGTTCTTACAGTTCAAAACCAAGAAAGCAACAACAACATCATCAGCCTTTCTTCTTTAATTTCAGGACACTGGCATCACTGGTAAGCTCATGATTATTCTTTCTCTAATTGCAACAAGGAGGAGCTGATGGGTCTTTTGTGAACCTCTACAGCCTTGTGCTAATACTCTTTCTGTAGTGCTTTTAAGTATAGAACTACCAAATACTGATTCAATAATGAAAGAATGCCGCTTTGTGTCCAAGTCAGGATGGTTAATGATTTTGTAGGGAATTTGAAGGTGGCCGTATTCCCTCATCACTTTTAGACCTCTTGGTGGCGAGAGGGAGATACTTGGTAAGTTGCTAAAGGCCAGTCACAGAATGCAGTGATGGAGGAGGTGAACATTGAACCTGCTGGCAGACCAAACAGTATAAATAGTTCTGTTCTAAATTGTCTCGGGTGTTGCTACAGGTTCACCCATCCATGTCAACCTTGGGTATTTTATCACATTCCTAATTTTCCATTTGCAGATGGTATATAGGCTTTGATTGGTCAGGAAGGGAGCCATTGATTGTTGAACATTCCAGAAGGAGAGATAGAATTTAATAAGGATTTGGATACAAAACTCCAAAGCACAGAAATCCTTGGGTCAGTCATTGGTAACCAAGTAATACAATAATCTATGCTTTATAATGTGGAAAAATGTATTTACTACCTGGTGAAATCAAGAAGATATTTCATTGGGGAAGGGAGAACTATGAGGCTATAAGGAGAGAACTTGGGAGTGTAAATTGGGATGTCCTTTTTGAAGGGAAACGTACCATGGAGATGTGGTCGATGTTCAGGGATCTTATGCAGGATGTTAGGGATAAATATGTCCTGGTGAGGCAGAGAAGGAATGGCAGGGTGAAGCAACCGTGGGTGACGAGAGAGGTGGAACGACTAGTTAGGGAGAAGAAGGTAGCATACATAAGGTATAAGCAGCAAGGTTCAGACAGGGCCCGTGAGGAATATAGAGTAGCGAGGAAGGAACTTAAGAAAGGGCTGAGGAGAGCTAGAAGGGGACATGAAAAGGCGTTGGCTAGTAGGGTTAAGGAAAACCCCAAGGCCTTTTTCACGTATGTGAAGGGTAGGAGGATGGCTAGGGTAAAGGTAGGTCCGATTAAAGACAAAGGTGGGAGAATGTGTCTGGAGGCGGCGGAAGTGGGAGAAGTTCTCAATGAAGACTTCTCTTCGGTATTCACCAAGGAGAGGGGTCTTGATGACACGGAAGGGAGTGCTGGTAAGGGTAATGTTCTCAAGGTTGTAGATATCAAGAGAGAGGATGTGTTGAAGTTGTTAAATAATATCAAGATGGATAAATCTCCGGGGCCTGACGGGATTTTCCCCAGGCTGCTTTGAGAGGCGAGGGAGGAGATTGTTGAACCGCTGGTAAGGATCTTTGAGTCCTCGTTGTCCACGGGGATGGTGCCGGAGGATTGGAGGGTGGCGAATGTTGTCCCCTTGTTCAAAAAAGGTAGTAGGGATAGTCCAGGGAATTACAGACCGGTGAGCCTTATATCTGTGGTGGGTAAGCTGTTAGAAAGGATTCTAAGGGATAGGATCTATGAACACCTAGAGAATCATGGACTGATTAGGGACAGCCAGCATGGCTTTGTGAAGGGAAGATCTTGCCTCACAAGCCTGATAGAGTTCTTTGAGGAGGTGACCAGGAAGATTGATGAGGGTAGTGCGGTGGATGTGGTCTCTATGGATTTTAGTAAGGCGTTTGATAAGGTTCCTCATGGTAGGCTTCTTCAGAAGGTCGGAGGCCAAGGGATCCAGGGAAGCTTGGCTGTGTGGATTAGGAATTGGCTTGCCTAGAAAGCAGAGGGTTGTAGTGGAGGGAGTGGCCTCGGATTGGAGGGCAGTGACTAGTGGTGTCCCACAGGGATCGGTTCTGGGACCTCTACTTTTTGTGATATTTATAGATGACTTAGATGAGGGGGTGGAAGGCTGGGTTAGTAAGTTTGCAGAGGACACTAAGATCGGCGGTGTTGTGGATAGTGTGGAGGGCTGTCGGAACTTACAGAGGGATATTGATAGGATGCAGAGCTGGGCTGAGAAGTGGTAGATGGAGTTCAATCTGGAGAAGTGTGAGGTGGTACACTTTGGAAGGACAAACTCCAGGGCAGAGTACAAGGTAAATGGCAAGGTACTTGGCAGTGTAGAGGAGCAGAGGGATCTGTGGGTTCATATTTACAGTTCACTGAAAGTTGCCTCACAGGTGGATAGAGCAGTTAAGAAGGCCTATGGGATGTTAGCTTTCATAAATCGTGGGATTGAGTTTAAGAGCCGCGAAGTGATGATGCAGCTTTACAAAACTCTAGTTAGACCACACTTAGAGTACTGTGTTCAGTTTTGGTCGCCACATTATAGGAAGGATGTGGAGGCGTTGGAGAGGGTGCAGATAAGATTTACCAGGATGCTGCCTGGATTAGAGCGTATGGAATATGAGCACATGCTTAAGGTGCTAGGGCTTTATTCACTGGAAAGGAGGAGGATGAGAGGAGACATGATAGAGCTATATAAAATATTGAGAGGAATAGATAGAGTAGACAGCCAGTGCCTCCTTCCCAGGGCACCAATGCTCAAGACGAGGGGGCATGGCTTTAAGGTTATGGGTGGGAGGTTCAGGGGAGATGTCAGGGGGAGGTTTTTCACCCAGAGAGTGGTTGGTGCATGGAATGCACTGCCTGGGGTGGTGGTGGAGGCAGATACATTGGACAAGTTCAAGAGTTTGTTGGATAGGCACATGGAGGAATGTGAGATAGAGGGATATGCGGGAGAAAAGGGTTAGATAGTGTGAGGGTGGTTTGATGGACTGCACAACATGGTGGGCTGAAGGGCCTGTTTTGTGCTGTATGGTTCTATGGTTCTATGGTTTAACAGTAAAAATCAAATTTTAAACAAGCATTTAGAAAAGCATAGGTTAATTAGGGATAGACAAGAGGGATCTGTTAAAGATCAGCTGCGTTTAAGAGATTGCTTTCCTAAATCTTTTGAACCTTCAGAATTCAGCAGACCTGTTTATGCAAGTGCTTCTGACTAAAGTCGTCCTTTTCCTTGCTGCTCCATTACCCTTACCCCGTTCTTCTGCCCCACCCCACCTCCCCCACCCCAGACTTCAGGGTCCTCATTCAACTGCAGTCCCCATAGCCAGCCTGTGATCCCTTGCCCCTACCTAATTTTCTTTGCTAGCCCAGCAATATCATTTAGTGGATGAAAGAGCTTTGTGTTTTCATGTGCAAGGACAGTGAATTGCGATAAAGGCTTGAATATAAAGGATCACTGGTGCTGAAGGGGCCACGGGCAAAAATGGCACATAACCCACCCTTTCCTGAACTGTTGTTTGAAATGCATCATTATTTTCAGATGCTTTGATACCGTCAAGCTCTGCCTGCAAATATCATTAAGCTTAACTGTGCCTTACTTTTACCCTCTTTCTTGCTTCCTTAATTTTTATAGATGAACCAAATAACAGCTTTTGATTTAATTTGCTAGTTTTTAATATCCGATTTTTCATGGCAGTTAAGTAAATCTTGCAGGAGGAGATCATTATGTAAATATGGAGTTTTGCATCTGGGACTAGGTTAAAGATTGTTTCATTAAGCTTTTTTGAAAAGTGCAATGTAAGCATTTGATGTACTAATGCAATTTAGTACATTTAATAATTTAAGAAGCACAGGTATGAATTGAGGAATTTACGAACAATAGGACACCTGTAGGCCCATCACGTATGTTCCTTCTTAGCATTTTTTATTTAAAGCAGGATTCTCCACCTTTCCCAATATCATTGTTAAATTTTTATTTTCCAAATGAGTATCTATTTCTCTTTCAAATACTGCATTTGATTCAAATTTATTGCCTTTTGGAGTCCCAATTTCCAAAATCTTATTTTAATCTTATTTTTACAAAATTGCTTATCTTATTGCCACAAATATTTTTTATGATTCCTTCTTCCTCTGTACCTGTTCTGTAAATTATCTTTATTATTTAAAGCACCTCATTTGGAGACCCATTATCCTGAAGGATGTAACCCAAGTTTACCCAATCTCTCATCATCCCAAATGTTGCTGGACTTCTACAATGGCTAAGCATGGTACATTAAAGCAGTTATATTTAACGTTAAGTCTGATTTTAGAAGGATAAATTTTGTTCCTGTTGGGAAGGGTTGTACACTAGTAATACATAACGGAATTTTGTGCATTAGTCAGATACAATTTTAGCATTAATTATTAAAATGGCTGCAAAATTACATGCACCAAATGTACAACATATATTGCTTTCAGGCAAAGTGCCACATCGGGACAAAATTAGAAAATTCTTTGGCCTTTAAGATCTGCCCTAAAAAAAATTACATCAGAAGTTTTGCCAATTCCGTCCAACCTGCTGACTGCTATATTGTGGTAAATCAGGTCATTTAGTTTAATTTCTGTTGATTTGCTTATTTATTTCTATTCTGAATACATACAGTAACTAAACACATCAGCAAGCAAGTTAATGCTACAATTTTATTGATACAGTGATATGGCTATTTATTGGAATAAGTGCAACAATTAACAACTACTGACTAGCAGTTAGCAGGCCCAGAAATACCAACTACTTCTCATATATTGGCCAAACAATTTAGAAATGTCCTCAGACAGAAAGTGTCTAGACACGAGATCTGCCCCAACGACGTATCATGGTACTCCGGTATCGGGAGAGATGGGATGAGTGAGGAATATAAAGCATATTGCCTGGGGTCAGTTGGTCCATTTGATCTTCAAGGCAAAGCCTGTCCTCTCCATGGCAAAGTCTTTCACGTTTTTCCCAGAATAGGCTCTCCTCCACACCATCATTTGGAATGTTGTGTACATTTTGATGCTAAGAAAGGGAAAGTAAATAAATCAATAAAAAATAATTGAGATCTGTATGGCATGGAGTTGTCTCTCAGATGATTCCAAGGGTTTCATTTTTATTACTGCCTATGGAGTTTTATTACTGCTTATTTCTGACAGGAAGAAGAATTTCCTTATGTCAATTCTAAAATTATCTCTCATTAGTTTTAAATCCATGATTCCTAATTTTACTCAGGCCGTTTAAAAGTTAAATTTAATCTTCAAGGTTAATTTTTTTTAACTGTATCCATAACAATCTCTATTCTTAATTGAAAATTGCAGAATTCTGTAGAAAGTCATCACTCAGACTTCTGATACTACAAATCAACCTTGTAGTTCTTATCTGTAAGGATTGCTTTCCTGATGTGCTCCTAAAATACAGCAGTACTGTTAGGGTTAGCTTCACTGACATCCTATTATATACATATTTATTTGTCCCTTAATTAGTTTCTGCATTTTCTTGAATTCACTCCAGCAATCCTTTTCACATTTCTCCTTCCTACAGTAATCTTCAGTTTAAAATATCCAAAACAACACCAATTGCAATTTGCATACAGTAGAAATAGGTCTATGAAGGAAGCCATCTCCCTTGCATTACATTCAGCTCTGGATCACCATGACAATAGGAATACATACGTCAGGATGCATTTCATTGAATACAGCTCAGCCTTCAACACCATTATACCTAATAAGCTCATCTCTAAACTCTTGGACCTTGGCCTTGGGGGCCCCCATCTGCAACTGGCTTCTAGACATCCTGACTGGCAGACCTCACTTGGTTAGAATTGGTCAACACTGGTGCTCCGCAGGATTGTGCACTCATTCCCCTGGTCTACTTCCTGTATACCCATGTCTGTGTGGCCAGATACAGCGCCAACTTGATCTTTAAGTTCACTGATGATACCATTGTTATTGGCTAGATCAGCAATGATGAGATTGGAGTACAGGAAAGAGATCATGAAACTTGTGTTATGGTGCTAGAACAACAACCTTGTTGATGAAGTCCTTAATGATGTTTTTAATGTCAGCAGTACATGTAAAAACACTGAGTGAGTTTGTGGTAGATGATATTCCTTCTTCAGGATGTTTACAAGTTTGCCAGATAACGCCACCCAGAGTGTGCTTTTATTTTAACCTCCTTTTAGGAATATTTAAGTCCTCAATCATAAAATATTGTTTGCAGTGATTTGTTGAAACATACCAGTAAAATAAGCCTCCTGTTTTTCATGTTCTGTTTCCATGGCATTACATAGCGTCTTGGAATACAAGGGTGAAGGACTGAGAAAACTGGAATATGAGCTTCATTACAACTAGAAAAAGAGTAGTAAAAAGAAAAATCAGCTCAAATTTTGCTTAAAACATGCCTTATTTGAAAATTATTATTTAAAAGATATAATATTTCAATTCTTAGAGGCTTTTAATTTGTTTAAAAAGCTTTTAGACAGGCACATGAACAAGCAGGGAATGGAGGGATACAGATCATGTGCAGGCAAATGGAATTAGTTTTGACTGGCATCCTGGTCGGCACGGATACCATGGGCTGCAGGGCCTGTTCCTATTCTATGCTCCATGTTCTACAGCTATCATAACATATGGCAAATCATTTTATTTCTTTTATTATCATTTTTATTATTCGATAACTTACTGATAAGCAATCTTCAGAGCTAATGTTATTGAATAAATCAAATTCTCATTTCTTATCTTGATTGTAGCATCTTCTGTGATCTTTTTCCCTAATGCCCCTGCTTTTTCTCTGAAAACTGCCTTTACCCATTGCCATGATGCCTACATACTGTAAATACATTTTAAAGACCGGAATATTATCAAATCTGTGATCTCACTTTAGGGCCTAAGTTACTGCTGTAAACCACTGTAGTTTTGCAATGAATACCTGAACTGATTTGTACCTCATGTATACATTATTCCAGGTAAAGTTATATTGAAGGTCAAAATGATGTTCTGGTAGGACTGCAATTGTTTCGGGGCAGGATGCTTCTCTCTTTAAGAGCAGAATGCTTCTCTCTTGTAAGAGCCTTCTCTCTTTATTTACATTTGTCAGAGCTTGATACATCATATTGCAGGTTTGTCTTACCCACTGAACCATTAACAAATGAAGACATTGTTTATTTAAAATGTTTCACAATTGGATCAAACCTGCCCAAAAACTGAAAACCATTGGGGTATGCTAATCTGTCTTTTCTATGTAAGACTCATTTGGTGGAACATTATTTGTACAGCCAACATTCATAATCCTGAGAAAATATCAGTGTTTGCATAGGAAGCATATAGTTCTTGAATTTTTGTTATTATGATGAATAAGAAAGTAAGAAACTATATAGACTGTTTGGTCCTTTTAGCCTACTCTACTGATCAATATGATCTTGGCTGATCAAGAGTCATACCACATAGAAACAGGTCCTTCATTCCACTGAGTCTGTGCCGACCATCGAGCACCCATTTACACCATTTCCTCCTCTAATCCCATTTTATTCTTCCCATCTTCCCAGCAACACTCTCAGATTCTACCACTCACCCATACACTAAGAGCAATTTACTATGGGCAACCAATAAACCTTTGGGATGTGCGAGGAATGCAGAGCATCTGAAGGAAACCCATGTGATCTCAGAGAGAACATGCAATCTCCATACAGTTAGCACTGGAGGTCAGGATGAAACCCTGGTCACTGGATCTCTGAGGTACAACTCGACTAACTGCACCACCGTGCGGCTTAATCTACCTCAACTCTGTCCTCCCACGGAAATCCCAATTCTTTTGATTCCCATTTCTCTTGATTCCCAAAGGCCCATTCATCTCAGTCTTGAATATACATAATTTCTGAGCATCCACAGTCCATAGGATGAAAATTCCAAAGATTCGTAAACCCCTGAGTGAAGAAATATCTCTACTCCCTTCTTATAAAGGACCATTCCCTCCATCTCCCTTCTGATGAAGGGTCTCCAACCCGGAATCTCTTTCTCTTTTGACAGATCCTCCCTGACCTGCTGGCTGTTTCCAGCATTTTCTATTTTTATTTCAGATTTCCAGCAGCAGCAGCTTTTTAAAAAAATTTCCATTTACCACTCACGCACCTAGCTCTACCCCTATGCATATTTTCTATATCCTCCCCTCAGTTTACTTTCCCATCTAACCTTCCATCATTAACAAATTAATGAACTCCTTGTTTAAATCATTGATTACAAATTATAAATTAATGAGGTCCCTGCACCGATCCTTGCTGCATTCCACTTGTTACAGCCTACCAATTCAGTTAAATGTAAATAAAATTTTGTACCTTGATTGGTATTTTATAAGGTATGGATATCAAAATAGCTTAGAAACGTAGAAACAAGAAGATATTCGAATCTCTGTGTTTAGTTCACTAAAAATAAACTGGCTTTGGGCTATTTAATTTTTTTTGTGATTTTTGCCTCCAACTCTTTCCACCTGGTACTTGTTTACTTGATTTTTTCAGAGTTATTATGTATCACAATTTTGCTTTTTCACTTCCCATTTAATGTATCCCACAAGGTCTTTTTTTTTCCTGCTGCCAGAATGACTTATTTACAAATGTTGATGCCTAACCCAATGATCTTGTAGATGGCAAGGTTGATGGGGGATGAATTAATGGATGTAGTTCATTTGGATTTTCAGAAATGCATTCAATAAGATGCATCAAAATAAATTATTGTACAAAATTAGGACTCATAAGATTCAGGATACTATTTTAGTAAGTTTTAAGCTTTGTTTGATGGACAGAAAGTAAAGTATAGGAATATTGAACCACTAAGCATCCACAACCCTTTGGCATACTATCTTAATATTTTGATGGAAAAAAATTAACATAAAATCCTGAAATTTAATGCTGACCAATATGACATTTTTCCCGTGTAAGGAAAATACAAGTAACATAAGTACTTAATGCAGCTTATAGTATGAGAAATTCAATCATTTTCTCACATTTTGATCTTGGTGTTCGTTGCTGCATCGACCTGAGAACTGCTCATGATGACTGAGTGTAGAGAATGTACGCCAAAATCTTCAGGTTTTACTATTGATCCAAAGTTTCATAAGAGCCTTGTGTCAACTCTATTCACTGAATATCCAAGTAACTTAATAACACAGGAATAAATTGGCTATGTATATGAATCATACTATTATGATGTCATTTTAAAGACCTTAATGATGTTTGCTTAGCAACAGGAATGGACAACCAATATAACACTTGCCATCAACTCTGGATACACTTTGTTTTATGCAAAGTGTGTGTATTTCTCACTCAGGTAAAGATATCAAATACCACAAATATGGCAACAATTTTTATGAGACCGTACCATAATGGCTGTCAGCACCTTCCATAACTCTGCGAATCATGCTTCATTGCATCATTATCCATGAAAACCATCTCATTCTCTCAGTTTCTGTGTCTGCACATTTCTGGTCTGTATCTGTATCTTTCAGACTATTTTTGGCAGTGACCTTTGAAGAGTTCATACTTATAATGACTCAGAAAGGGGCCATTTGGTCCATCAGGTCCATGCTAGCTCCCATCAGTTCCCTCTCCTTCTACCCTTGCAACTTAGTCTCCCACACAAGCCCATAAACTACCCTTTGATTCTTTTTGCCAAAAACCAATACTAAGTTTTAATTTATGGGGGCCAGTCAGTGTACCTGTGCATCTTTGGGATGTGGAAGGAAACTGTGGAGCTTCCAAGGAAACTGTGGAGCTGCCGAGGAAACTGCTGCACCACCACGCTGTGGTAGTATTATTTCCTGCTATTTGTTCCTATGTGAACCAGCACTTTTGATTGTTTGCCCTCCCTTCTATACGTTTCTGCACTGAGGTACATCTCTTAGCATGAGAGGCAAAGACCTTTATGTACTCTAATACCCTATTGCCTTTTTTTGCATTTTATCCTTGCTGTTGCTGTGCATGACTGACAAAGGATGTGCCAGGCCTGGGAATAATTGGGAAGGAACATGATGTACCTTCAACCAACTATGAAGGACGGAAACTGATACTTATCATATTCAGAAAGGAAGCCAATGTCATGGAACCATTGGCCAGGTTGGCAGTCCATTGGATAGGATCACTTGAGTGCAACATGAGACAATTTTTTTAAGGTGCAATCTCTCTTGGTGTGTGAGTGGGATTTAAAAAAAAGATCTTAACATATGCATTGTGGATAACATTTGGTCAGTACATAGTTTGCTCTTGGTTAGTTCTGAATTATCTTATGAAATTACCATTGAATGTATGATAATCATTTGACAGGTAGTTCCTGAGTTACATTCCTGAGAACTGTCCATAAGTCAGAAACATCCACCTTCTGCAGCTATCCACATCACATTGCTCCACATACACCTGCTACTATTTCTTCATTTCATTGAATAATCGCTCTAACACTACCCATAATTAAACTAATGGTATACTGTATCTAGTCATCAATGAATAACATTAAACATTATTATAATTTACCAGCATGAAAAATGCTTTAAAAATGTATGAGAATTTGTGTAAGGTCAGATTTCTGTAAGTCAGGTCATTCGTAACCTGGGGAGCCCCTGTATATTCATTGAAGATTATGCTGTGTGATTTTAAGTGAAATATTTTCTGGAGCAGCTTTTATTAGTTACAGTTGTTTGGTTGTTGACTGTGCATGTGATCCTCATAACTTGGCAGTCATTGTTGCAAAACTATCCCCTTAAATTTGGGATTCCCTCATACTGTGATTTGCCATTTCACATGGACAAAGCTTTTCATATAATTGCACCATGTGCTATTTCTCAAATAAAGAGTACAACCTTTAAGACAAATGGATCCAAAGCCTCTTTGTACTGGCTTCCATTAAGTTCTGCAGGTGGTTATCAGCTTCTTAAATTTTGCCCTTCTGTTCTTGTAGAACAACTACTTCAAGAAACAATTTTCAAAGATCCTGCATGCTGAGGGCAGCCCTCAATTCAAAAAACAGAACTGGGTTTATACTGAATCTCCAGGGTGCCTACAGTCAGCAGCACATCTCATGCAACCTCCAGTTGAGCACTTGGTTACCCAACTTGCACTGAAAGAACCTGACCACATGTTGGGTTCAGGTTGGGTCAATGTTCTGCCAAAATATTTGGGTTCAGGTTAAGCTGGTCTGTGCCTTTCCAGCTCAGTTCAGTATTTTTTCTAGGTCGGCATGACTATGTATCAATTGGTGACAGTAGTATTTACTGGTTCCTTGCTTAAGAGGCTGGACATGGGATGAGAGTTATTTTTAAGATATTGATTTCAAGTTTGATTTGGTATCAGCAGAGTGTGGCAAAGTTAGTTGAACATTCAGCCAAGGAGATTAGGATTTTGACCTGGGATGATGGGGCTATATTAGGTGTTGATTTAAAGTTGAACTTGAAGTCAGCAGTGAGCTGGGTGGTGAACATTGCCTGGAATCAGAGCAGGCTTTCAGGTTTGCTTCAGTACCATGGCAAGGTGGTGACTTTTACCTCTAAGGGATAAACCAAGGGACTTCATCTGGGTTTGGAGTGGCTTTGTCAAGCATGACCAGGCATCAGTGTCTGGATGCCACATTCTATAATTGCCTCAGGGACTTATGAAATGCTCCCCAATTACCAATGAATATTTAACTATTTGACCTCTTTTAGCTTATATTCATCAAAGATTAGGTTGTATACTTTTAAATGAAATCTTCTTTGAAGAAGTTCTTGCTGGTCATGGTAGTTTGGTTGTTGCCTTAACACTATGATCCCTCACACTTGACAGTCGTTTTCCACCCCCACCAAGTCCTTATCACAATCCTCGCAGAGTCTTCTATTTATTCCATCAATTTAAAAATCATATTAAAAATAGCCCTTAGCCGTCTCTGCTTTAGTGGAAGTCATCTCAATATTTCCAGTTTCTCCACAGAAGGTAGTTCACCAGTATCATTGGGAATGTGTTGTACATTGACTTGTAATTTTTTTAGTACACTATTGCATTAGTATAGCCTAATCACTGCAGTGTACATAAGATTTTCATTTTATGAATTTCATACAGCCATTAATAAAACCCAATTACTATTGATATTTTTCCAGCTTTATCAGCTAAACTTTAAAAGAATTTTGTATATGAACCCCAAGTTATTTATTCATTCAATGCACTCTATCAGTTTTCTTCGTACTTGAAACCAGAATCATTTATGTGGAAATGAACAAAATGAGCAGCAAAGAATATCTGCATTTAATTCATTAAAAAGTTCTCTGAAATAGTTGACGTGCACCAAAATAAATTTACAGAATATTGATGGGAAATAAACTGTTGTAACCTTCCTTTGCTAATATGAATGTGTGGCTTTATGCTATTATCTTTAATAATTTTAGATTGAAACAGTGAAAACACTAATTCACAAGTTGACAAACAATCACCACCATAAAGATTCAAAATTGAAACTATGAAGGGGTGTGTTAAATGTAACACATATTTCAAATGAAAATTTCAATTAGATCAGCAAGAGGAATATTGATTACATTTGTTTTGTAGTAATATTAGCGTTTTTAGTATTATTCAAAAAATTTCCAGATCGTTACTATTATCAAGTTCAATTGCATCTTCTGGATCTAATGTTGACTTTTCCATCTGAACTTCTTCTGTATCTTCAACAGAAGCCAAGGCATCATTTGTGTCACTAGCAAATGTCTCTCGTGATGCATCATCATCCACTTGCAAATTCAGCTCCTTAATTGCCTGTTTCATCTTTTTTCCAATTATGTGACGCCTCCTTTTTTTAGCTGCCTTTTTGGAATTATATTCCCTTTGATTTTCATCATAAAATATCTCCTGTTGATTGAAAACACAAAACGTTTTCATTTTAATACAAGTGCAATTTAAGCCTTCTAGATAAAGAAAAAAAAGATACATTTTGCATTTTGTAATGTTGTTTTCAAAGTTTAACCATGAAATTAACAAGAAACCAGAGTCAAAGACATCTAACGTTCTGGAATGGAGAAAATGAGTGATGTCAGAGGAAGGACATGAGGAGGTTTATAGATAGGGAGTGGTGCTAGGCCATGAAAGGATTTAAGCAGGTTAAGAACACAACATGATTCTTGCTAGTGCGGCAACATGATTCTTTGGGTTTCAGAACGTTCTGGGGCCTCACGCAAGAGACCATTCCTAACATTAAGACTTGGCCAGCATCTGAAATAACATCCATCAAAGTACTCTAACTCTGTTTATATATGTACACTTCCAGCAGTGACTCCCACATGAAGATGAAGGCCTCAAGTGGTTAGGAAGCAAAATATGGCATTCTCACTGTTGTGTGCCAAAACTGGCTAACATACACACATCAGGGATAAAAATTTCTGTACAAGAAAGCACCCATTACAAAATATATACAAACTAATGATTGCGGTGGGATGGGGTGGGGGGGGGGGGGGGGGTGGTGTGGTGTGGTGTGGTGGGAGGGGTGGGAAGAAAATGAAGCTAAGAACACTGAGTTTGACCTTGCAGAGTCTGAAGTTGGAACGAGATTTGGAGCGGGACCTTTGAAAAGAGGTGAGTGTCTGTGCGTGTGCTTGAGTTTCACCTTGCAAGAGTCTAAACAAGGCACATTTGCTACCGGTTGATTGGCTGATTAACAGTAGCAAATGAAAGGAAGGTAGGTATAAGCAGAGTGGCCATTGTTGGGGAGGTGGGTGCAGGACTGAAGCTTTGGCTTAAAAGAGGCTTTGGCGAGAAGAGGTGGTGGCGAAGTTAAGTCTCTGGTAAGTTTCTTTCTTTCTTGCTTTGGTGTTTCCTTTAGTGCCAGGCCAGAGCAGTGAGAATGGCTCCAGGGTCAATGGTGTGTTCATCTTATGAGATGTGGGAGTTCTGGGAGATATCCAGTCTCCCTGATAACTACATAACTGGAGCTGCAGCTAGATGACCTTCGGCTCCTACAGGAGAATGAGGAGTTCATAGATAAGAGCTACAGGGAGGCAGTCACTCCTAAGCAGCTGGAGGCAGGCAGCTGGGTGACTGTCAGGTGAAGGACAGAGAATAGGCAGGTAGTGCAGAGCACACCTGTGGCCATTTCCCTCAATAACAGGTACTGTTTTGGGGGGGGGGGGGGGGGGGGGGGGGGAGAACCTACCAGGGGAAAGCCGCAGTGACCAGGTCTCTGGCTGGCACTGAGCCTGGTTGCCTGGTTGTGTGGCGCGGGGGGGGGGGGGGGGGGGGTGAAGAAGAGGAGAGCAGTAGTGATAGGGGATTCCATAGTAAGGGGGGGAAGAAAGGAGATTCTGTGGACATGAAAGAGACTCCTGGATGGTTTGTTGCCTCCTGGGTGCAAGGGTTAGGGATGTCTCTGATTGGGTCCACAGCATTCTGAAGGGGGAGGATGAACAGCCAGAGGTCGTGGTACATATTGGTACCAGTGACATAGGTAGGAACAGAGATGATACCCTGAAGAGGGAATGTAGGGAACTAGGTAGGAAGCTGAAAAGCAGGACCTTCAAGGGTAGTAATCTCTGGATTGCTGCCTGTGCCACGTGCCAGTGAGGGTAAGAATAGGTTGATTTGGCAGATGCATGTGTGGCTGAGGAGTTGGTGCGGGGGGCAGGGTTTCAGATTTGTTGATCATTGGGGTTTCTTCTGGGGAAGGTAAGACCTGTACGAAAGGGACAGGTTACATCTGAATGGGAAGGGGAAACCAATATTCTTGCAGGCAGGTTTGCTGGAACTGTTGGGGAGAGTTTAAATGAGTTTAGCAGGGGGATGGGAACCAGAGCCATAGATCAGTGCTTGATGCATTTAGTGTACAATTAGATGCAGGGTGTAGAAAGACAGTGAGGAAGAATAGGCAGTTGAAAGTGAAAAATTGCTGTCAGTTGGTTGGGATGAAGTGTCTAATGCGAGAAGTATCAGGAATAGGGTGATGAACTTAGAGCATGGGTAAGTACATGGAACTATGACGTGGTGGCCATTACAGAGACTCGGCTGTCACAAGGGCAGGAACGCTGCTGGATATTCTGGGGTTTAGATATTTCAAAGGGGATAGGGACGGAGGCAAAAGAGGTGGGGGAGTGGCTTTGCTGATCAGGAACAGTGTCACAGCTGTAGAAAGGGAGGACGTCCTGGAGGGATCATCTGAGTCAGTGTGGGTGGAAGTCAGAAACAGGAAGGGAGTGATCACTCTATTGGGAGTATTCTACAGACCTCTCAATAGCAGCAGAGACACAGAGGAGCAGATCAGGAGGCAAATTTTGGAGAGGTGCAAAAATAACAGGGTTGTTGTCATGGGTGATTTCAACTTCCTTAATATTGATTGGCACCTCCTTAGTGTAAAGGGGATAGATAGGGAGGAGTTCCTTCAGTGTGTCCAGGAAGGATTCCTGACACAGTACGTCGACAGGCCAACTAGAGGAGAGGCCATACTGGACCTGGTACTAGTCAATGACCTTGACCTTTATCATAGCCTTGGAGAGGAATAGGAGTAGAAGATATGGGAAAGTATTTAATTGGGGGAGGGGGAATTATGATGCTATTAGGCAGGAACTTGGTAGTGTAAATTGTGAACAAAAGTTCTTTGGGAAGTGCACAGCAGAAATGTGGAGGTTGTTTAGGGAGTACTTGCATGGGGTTCTGGATAGCTTTTTCCCAATGAGGCAGGGTAAGGATGGTAAAGTGAAGGAACTGTGGTTGACAAGAGACGTAAAATATCTTGTCAAGAGGAAGAAAGAAGCTTACCCAAGGTTTAGACAGCATGGATCAGACAGGGCTCTGGACAGTTACAAGGTAGCCAGGAGGGAGCTTAAGAATGGACTTAGGAGAGCTAGAAGGGAGCATGAGAAGACTGGCAAACAGGATTAAGGAAAACCCCAAGGTGTTCTAAACGTATGTGAAGAATAGGAAGATGACTAAAGTGAGGGTAGGACCTATCGGGGATAAAAGAGAAAACGTGCTAGGAGTCAGAAGAGGTAGGGGAGGTCCTGAATGAATACTTTGCTTCATTATTCACCAGTGAGAGACCTTGACATTTGTGAGGATGGCGTACAACAGGCTGATATGCTAGACGTGAAGAAAGAGGATGTGCTGTAACTTTTGAAAAACATTAGAATAAATAAGTCACTGGGGCCAGATGGGATATATTCAAGGTTATTATGGGAAGCGAGGGAAGAGATTGCTGTGCCTTTGGCGATGATCTTTGTATACTCACTCACTGACGACAGGAGTAGTGCCAGATGATTGGAGGGTGGCAAATGTTGTTCCTTTGTTCAAGAAAGGGAGTAGGGATAACCCTGGGAATTACAGGCCAGTGAGTCTTACTTCAGAGGTGGGCAAATTACTGGAAAAGATTCTTAGAGACAGGATTTATGGGCATTTGGAGAAGCATAGGCTGATTAGGGACAGTCAGCACAGCTTTGTGAGGGGCAGCTCGTGCCTCATGAGCCTGACTGAATTCTTGAGGATGTGACAAAGCCCAATGATGAAGGTAGAGCAGTGGATGTGGTGCACATGGATTTTAGTAAGGCGTTTGATAAGATTCCTCTTGGAAGGCTCATTCAGAAAGTCAGGAGGCATGGGATCCAGGGAAACTTGGCTGTGAGGATTCAGGATTGGCTCGCCCATAGAAGACAGATGGTGGTGGTAGATGGAGCGTATTCTGCCTGGAGGTCAGTGACCAGTGGTGTTCCGCAGGGATCTGTTCTGGGACCCCTGGTCTTTGTGATTTTTATAAATGACTTGGATGAGGATTTGGTAGGGTGGGTTAGTAAGTTTGCTGATGACACGAAGGTTGGTGGTGTTGTGGATAGTGTAGAAGGTTGTTTTAGATTACAACAGGACAGTGATAGGATGCAGGGCTGGGCTGAGAAGTGACCGATGGAGTTCAACCTGGAAAAGTGTAAAGTGATACACTTTGAAAGATCGAATTTGAAGGCAGAATACAAGATTAATGGCAGGACTCTTAGCAGTGTGGAGGAACAGGGGGATCTTGGGGTCCACATCCATAGATCCCTCAAGGTTGCCGCACAGGTTGATAGAGTTGTTAAGAAGGCATATGGTGTGTTGGCCTTCATTAGTTGGGGTATTGAGTTCAAGAGCCGCGAGATAATGTTGCAGCTCTATAGAACTCTGGTTAGACCACATGTGGAGTATTGTGTTCAGTTCTGGTCGCCTCATTATAGGAAGGATGTGGAAGCTTTAGGGTGCAGAGAAGATTTACCAGGAGGCTGCCTGGATTGGAGAGCATGTCTCATGAGGATAGGTTGTATGAGCTAGGGCTCTTCTCTTTGGAGAGGATGATAATGAGAGGTGACTTGACAGAGGTCTATAAGATAAGAGACAGATTGAATGGACTGTCAGAGACATTTTCCCTGGATGAAAATGGCTAACACGAGGGGGCATAATTTTAAGGTGATTGGAGGAAGTTATAAGTCAGAGGCAAGTTTTTTTTAAAAAATGCAGAGAATAGTGGGTGCGTGGAATGCACTGCCAGCAGAGGTTATGGGGCCAGATACATTAGGGACATTTAAGAAACTCTTAGTTAGGCTCGGTGGTATAGTAGTTAGCGTAACACTATCACAGCACCAGCAACCCAGGTTCAATGGTTCAATTCAACTTTAAGTTAGGTGTGTGTGTGTGTGTGTGTGTGTGTGTGTGTGTGTGTGTGTGTGTGTGTGTGTGTGTGTGTGTGTGTGTGTGTGGCGTGCTTACGTCAACAGAAGATAAAGGACGTAATGACGTTGTTGAAGAAGTGTCAGAGAGAGATAGAGAGAGAGAAAAAAGGGAGAGAGACACCAGCCTGCTAGTTTCTCTATCGATGGATGAGAAACAATAACTGTGTCTGACAGACAGGCTGCTGTCTGTAAGGACTTTGTACGTTCTCCCCGTGTCTGCATGGGTTTCCTCTAGGTGCTTCCAGTTTCCTCCCACATTCCAAAGGCATACGGGTTAGGAAGTCGTGGGCATGCTATGTTGGTGCCGGAAGCATGGCGACACTTGTGGGCTGCTCCCCAGAACACTCTACACAAAAGAAGCATTTCACTGTGTTTCAATGTACATGTGACTAATAAAGATATCTTATCTTATAAATGGAGGGCTATGTGGGAGGGAAGGGTTAGATAGATATTAGAGCAGGATAAAACATTAGCATAACATTGTGGGCCAAAAGGCCTGTACTGTGCTGTAATGTGCTATTTAATTTATAATTTTCCTGATATTTCTGTTCATGCAAGTGGTAAGTTATGAGAAAAATAGTGACCATTTAATTCTTAAATTCATCACTCAAGAATATTTGAATTCTAACCTTTAGCTGATCTTGAGTGATACTTGGCATATTTTTCAACAACTGTAGGTAAACTCCACCTGGTGTTCTTCTGCGACTGCCATCCTGTGTCAAAGAAAGAAACGATTTGGAGCAATGTCTTTAGTGTTTAGTAAATTGGGTGAAATCCTATCATGACACAATCTCAATTGCTGCACTTCCCTCTCTCCAGTGATCTTCCTGGAGCATTATTCCTTGAGTTATCAATGCCAACACAAACAAAACCAACAGCATTGCAAGGGAAACAATGGCACCTTATCTTCCAAACTCAAAAAGGGCAGATGCCAAATATAACACTCCCATCATTAGCTTAGGCAACATCAGTTAACTGAATAAAGTGCGAATGCTGAGGCCACAACTTTACAGATGTATATGGTTCAGTTATCATTGAATCAAGTTATCATTGATGGAGCATTACCAGGAAGTAGAAAAACTGTTACATACAACAATCATGAGTCCGCCATTCTGTTCGACCTCAGCTGTTTGCATCAAGAGTTCTATTGCTTTCTTCTTCCCAACAGCTTTCACAACCCTATGAATCAGGGCAGCTTTTGGCTCTCGGAGTCTGAAAATTTGAAATTAAAATTTTAGTAGAGCTTTCCATATCACTTATTTCATAACATTTATACAACTCACCAACAGCGGTGAATTATGTAAAGGTCAAAGGATTGATCGGGCATTTTATGAAAATTTATTTTCTACAGAAGAAATTAAATATATGGCCAACACTAATGTTTCAAAAGATGAGCTGATCTTGTGTGAACTGATCTCTGTTCCCCTCCACCAGAAAAGTAAGGCCAATCTGCCAAACAGATGTTTTATAGTAGCTGACTTAGCTAAGTAAAGATAACAAACTACAGGTAGTTCTACTATAAGGCGATAGTTGCATTCCTAAGAGACCTTGCATTATAGCAGATCACATTATAAAAACAACTGTGTCAATGGGAAAAGGGGGGTTTGGGGCTAGAGAGTTTCAGACTTGCAATAACAGAAGTTATTTTGCTGCAGGATTTTCAAAAATAAAGGTGTTTTTAATAGCTGTAAGTTTATTTTTTTTACTGCAACTACAAATACTAAAGGCTATATGTTACATTGTTTAATAAAGTATCCCTGCACAAGTATCAATAGAAGCAATTGCTTGTTAATCTCCAATGGGCCCCTGCAGTGAAACTAGCAGCCTGTGTTCTTAAGAGACTGAAGTCTGATTACTGTGGGTTACATGGAAACAGTTCCCCCCCCCCACCACCCGACAGCTTTTTCCCCCCAGTTCATCAATTTCCAAAGTAACTCTAAAGTCTTTCCCTAGTTCCCGATCAAAATTGCATTATAACCAGTTCGACCCACATAATAAAACAGTGTTCCCTAATTCATCAATCGTGTTACATCCAATTTGTGTTGTAGAAAATGCATTATAGTAGGACTGTCCGTGTAACTAGTTTTTCAGTTCTTGATAATCTACATGGACTCAGCCTGTAATTGTCATTTCTCTCTCCAAACTGAAAAGTACAGCAAGATACAGATGTCCACAATCACAATTTGTCCAGGCCTGGTGTGTCATAACTTAACTGTGCATGTATCGTAACACCATAGTGACTGGCAACCTTCCTTAAGGGCAGAGAGGCATCAAGTTCTTCAGAAATAAAATGCGAACACATACGTGAGCATATGAGTTGGGAGCAAAAGTAGGCCTCACAGCCCAAGCCTGCTCCATCTTCAAATAAGATCATGGCTGATCTGACTGTAATCCCAACTCTGCATTCCTGACTACCCAGGATAATTGTTCGTTATCAAGTATCCATTTATCTCTGCCATCGCCCAATGAGGTGTTCCAAAGACTCAAGATTCTCCAAGAAAAAATTTGTGTCTCATTTGTCTTTACTAGGCAACCATATCCACCTTGTCAAACTCCCTAGGATCTTGCATATTTCAATCAAGTCCTTTCTTATTCTTCTAAATTTCAGCAGATAACAATAAGCCTTGCCTGTCCAACCCTTCCTCTTACTACAATCTGTGCATTCCAGTTACTTGTAAACCTTTTCTGAGCTGCTTCCAATGCATCTACATCCTGCTTTAAATAAGGGGACCAATATTGTACACAATTTCCCAGATATGTTCTCAAAGCCCTATATAATGGAAATATAATCACTTTTTCTACAATCCTTTAAAATAAATCATTCTGTTACCTTTTCTAATTACTTGCTGAACGTACATGCCAGCCTTTTACAAATCATGCACAATGTTACCCAGTTTCTCCCGCATCTCAGCTTTGCATTCTCTCACCAATATCCTTTTTTATGCTGCAGCCAAAATGGACAATTTCATATTTTCTCACATTATACACTGTCCATTCAATTTTTGTCCACTCATTGAACATAAGTATATCTGCTTGTAGCCTCATGTCCACTGCCTTTGTGCAACCAACAGATCTTACAAATCTTGTCCACAATTCAAATCCCTCTAATGGTCTTGATCTATGTACGCTCAATGACATGAATTGGCTGACTTCAGATTACTGCATCAATAGAGACCAATCAGTCCATTCAAACTCACAGCAAATTAAAAAAAAAACTTTAAAAACTATTTATGCAGCACAGTAACAGGCTGTTCCGGCCCAATGAGCCCGCGCCGCCCAATTACACTCATGTACTCTATTATACAAATGTATTATATGTAAAACACAAATTGTATTTTTCATCCTCTCCTTTACTTCAAATCTACTTCCTCTCCTGGCATTTTCATTGCTTGCACATGATTCTTTTTTGCCATCCTGTAAAGGTGCATCTTTTAAAGAGCAACGTAGTAGCAGGAAGAAATAGTGCTCAGTCCATAAAGACAACATGAAGATAATCTCTGGATACTGGTGCCATTTGAATGGGTTTTAATTTTCAATTATCTTTGGGTACAGTAAAAGTTATTCAAAGTTAATTCACTTCCAACTGCCATTATAGGAGTGGTGTCCTGTGGTAAGAAGTTGGCTAATGTACATTGTAGTTGTGTTAAATTATAGGAAGCATTTCTGTGCCTTCTTATATCACTAGTATCTGCATAGGCAAATAAAAGTAGTTGAAAACTCCCTGGCAAAGGGCAATTTCTCTGTTAATACTGAATGAGACCAGTAATCATATAATTAATCACATCATCAACAATATTTATGCTAAGCATATGAATGTGGCTTTGAATTTTCTCTCCCCTTCCCATCCAGCAGGTTCAAGAACAGCTACTTCCCTTCAACCATTCAGTTCATGAACCAGCAAAATCCTAGTCGCTGCAGCATAACAACATTATGACCCCTTTGATCATGAGATATGACCTCCGGAAAGCTATCAGGAATGCCAAGGGACAATACTGGTTCAAAATAGAATCCCAGACCAGCCGTCAGTTGTGGCAGGGCTTACACGCTACAAAACGAAGTCGGGTTGCATAGTTAACAACAGCGCATCCCTTCCTGATGAGCTTAACGCATTCCATGCACGTTTTGAACAGAAGGGAAGTGGATTGTCACCACCCACCCTGACAGCCTCCAATGCAACTGAACCCGTGGTCACCATCGAGGACGCAAGATCAGTCTTCCGGCAAGTGAACCAGAGGAAAGCATCTGGCCGGATGGTGTCCCTGGCCGTGTGCTCAGATTTTATGCTGATCAGCTGGCGGGGTATTTGCAGACATATTTAACCTCTCCCTGCTTCAATCTGAGGTTCCCACCTGTTTTGAGAAGACCACTATCATCCTAGTACTGAAGAAGAACAAGGTAACGTGCCTTAATGACTACCGACCAGTGGCTCTGACATCCACCATCATGAAGTGCTTTGAGAGGTTGGTCATGGCACGCATCAACTCCAGCCTCCCAGACAATTTCAACCCACTGCAATTCGCTACCGCCGTAACAATTCTACAGTGGATGCCATCTCCCTGGCCCTACACTCATCTCTGGAGCATCTGGACAGTAAAGAAACCTACGTTAGACTATTGTTTATTGACTACAGCTCCGCCTTCAATACTATAATTCCTAGCTTACTCATCGCCAAACTGGGACGCAACACCTCTCTCTGTAACTGGATCCTTAACTTTCTGACCAACAGACCACAATCAGTAAGGATAGGCAGCAACACCTGCCGCATGATTATTCTCAACACTGGTGCCCCACAAGGCTGCGTCCTCAGCTCTCTACTCTACTCCCTATATTTTCATGACTGTGTGGCCAGATTCTGCTCTAACTCCATCTACAAGTTTGCAGATGATACCACCGTAGTAGGCCGTATCTCAAATAATGATGAGTCGGAGTACAAGATGGAGATAGAGAGCTTAGTGACATGGTGTCATGACAACAACCTTTCCCTCAATGTCAGCAAAACGAAAAAGCTGGTCATTGACTTCAGGCAAGGGGGTGGTATACACACACCTCTCTACATCAACGGTGCTGAGGTCGAGAGTGTTGAGAGCTTCAAGTTCCTAGGAGTGAACGTCTCCAATAACCTGTCCTGGTCCAACCACGTAGACGCCACGGTCAAGAAAGCTCACCAGCGCCTCAATTTCCTCAGGAGGCTAAAGAAATTTGGCATGTCTCCTTTGACACTCACCAATTTTTATCGATGCACCATGGAAAGCATCCTATCTGGATGCATCACAGCTTAGTATGGCAACTGCTCTGCCCAGGACCTCAAGAAACTGCAGAGAGTTGTGGACACAACCCAGTGCATCACAGAAACCAGCCTCCCCTCCATGAACTCTGTCTATACCTCTCGCTGCCTTGGTGAAGCAGCCAGCATAATCAAAGACCCCGCCCACCCAGGTCATTCTCTCTTCTCCCATCAGGCAGAAGATACAAGAGCTTGAGGGAACATGCCACCAGGCTCAAGGACAGCTTCTATCCCACGGTGATAAGACCATTGAACAGTTCCCTTATACGATGAGATGGACTCTTGACCTCACAATCTACCTTGTTTGACCTTGCACCTTATTGTCTACCTGCAGTGCACTTCCCTGTAGCTGTGACACTTTACTCTGTATTCTGTTATTGTTTTTACCCTGTACTACCTCAATGCACTGTATAATGAATTGATCTGTATGAATGGTATGCAAAACAAGTTTTTCACTGTACCTTGGTACAAGTGACAATAATAAACCAATACTCTGCACTAAAATGGACTTTGGTTTTTTGTTCTAATTGTGTTCTTTCTTTGTAAAATTAAACAAATCATATACAATATTATGTTTTTCCTGTGAATGCTGCTTATATAATGCCATGTGCCTGTGCTGCTGCAAGTAAAGTTTTCATTGCACCTGTGCATACATGTACTTGTGCATATGACAATAAACTCGACTTTGACTTTTGACATCTAGAATCTAATCCTAAATCAGTAGACTATAACGTATTTCAAAATTAGATAGATCAACTGTAAAGTTAAACAATTTGCTCAGAAATTTTCAATGATGTGACTGCCATGCTTTATTATTGATTGGTCATTAGTTTGCAATGACTGCTAATATATTACTTCATTCTGGCATGATGAGGAATTGAAGTAATTGAAATTATTTACCACAGAAGGGTGGGCAGAGTATATTGGGGCATGCTGGCAATTTGGCAGAAGTGGCATTAAAGTGCATGTTTGCAAGTGCATGTTTACCCCCGAGGGGCAAAAGCAAAAAAAAATCCAATGCGCAATTTCTGGGCCATCGCATGACTTATCACCAACTGGCTCATGAGAAGAAACTCAGAAAACACTACTTTTAGTCTGTAGGATTCATGTAAAACAAAGCTATTTTGGAGTAGTCCTGATTTTCAGCTGCCATCTGGCATTCAGGTATTGCCCATATGAGGGGAAAAAAGGTGGTCCAGTGACATTTTGATAGGTGTCTTCACTTGTTGCTTGGAAGCTGCAAGTAGAGTGCCTAATATTCTAATATTACTGGCTTCATTTGTCAAAGAGCAATTAAAGAGAATTAACAGTACTAGATCCCAGTTTGATAACTTTTGCTTGCTCTGGACACACCACAAGATTCAAGAGTACACTGAGTGGAGGAAAGTGTTAAAAGCCACATGAAGCATATACAAATTGCTAATGGCACAATGACAAACAGTACGTCAAACAGTATGCAGCACCAACTAACCTGTAAGCTATTTCATCAGAAATCTTATCTGGACTATCATCTTCTGTAATATCACATTTTCCTTTATAGTCCATTTCAAGTCTTTCACCCAGCCTCTCTTTGACAGGCCTTTTCCGCTTGAGGTTGCCTGGATTAGATACTTGCTGGCTTTTGCTGCTCTTTCCATCCTGAACATATTCATCCAATTCTTTTTCTAATTTAGCCATTTCCTTTTCTTCCTCCTCCTGACGTTGTTTTTCCATTATTTTCTTTGCTTGTATATAATTGTAAGTCTCAGACTGCCGAGAATTCATGTCAATATTGCCTTCCATTCCCAGAATCCCTAACTCTGTTGCCACAGCATCTTGATTCTGCTCCTGCAGCACACGACCCCAAATATTGTTAATTTTGCGACCTGCTGGTTTGGCAGAATTGCCAGAAGCTGCAAAACTTTCTCCAACTGTGCCAAAAGGCATCATTGCTGGCTTTGGAGGTACACCGTTCCCACTGTGTGAACATTTCTGCCGTTTTTTTCGCCACAAGAGTCTTTCTTCTTCTTCGGAGTCTTGCTCACTGTCTTCACTCGAGTTGTCAGATGCTGCGACTCGGTAGCAACTGCTCAAATCAAATGAAGTTGGACGAGGTTGAAAATCATTTTGCACAGGAAACGGTGTTGCAGAGTAGTTAGGAAGAGCAGATTGCTGGTTCTTTGAATGAAGTACAATACAATTGGTAAGAATGGACATCTCAAACAGTTTAATGACAATTATTTATTTTTCAAAAGCATTAAATCATGGGAGTATCAATTGCTATTACATATTTGGACCTTCTGTTGCCAATTTCTCTCTCCACCAACCCATGTCTTAACTTTATTTCCCCAAAAATTCCCATTCCATAATTATCAAATATTTTGTCCATACAAATTATATAATAAACTTAGATTTTAAGTGGATTCCCACAAATTGCTCAAAAATTCTGTTTTTTTTGCTCAAAAGGCTTTATTTTAAATAACCAATTTCTAAGATCAAAGTTACAATTAGCATTTTTTTTAAAAAGTGCAATGATCCATAAAATTACATTTATCCCTTGGCAGTTTTTAATGCCAACATTGAAATTTCTACATATAGATCTTAGGTTTAGACTCAAAGATATAACCTGCAGCTGAATTTGGATTGTGCAATCACAGCAAGAATAGCTTGCATTACATTACACCTTGGACATGTGCCAAGGGTGCTTATCATAATTGTTGTAAAACAGAATTTGACACCAGGATCTAAGACAGGTTTGACCAAAGAGGTATTCTTTTAAGTGTCTTAAAAGGTAGAGGGATGGAGGTTTATTCAGGGAATATAACAGTTTAGGGAGGAGCAGTCAAAATCGGAAATGTACATCAATTGTAGGGATACAGAAAGTCTGAAGTGTTGCAGGACTGCAGAGATACGTATGGTAAAGCTACTGATTAAGGGATTGATAAAGGTATAGAGATATAGTTGAAAATGAAATCAGAATATTACGATTCAAAGTGTTACCAACAATAGTTCATACACGGGTGAAAGGTGATCCTCAGACTAGGCTAGGAAACAGGCAGCAACGCCGAACCAAAGATTCTGAATACACAAGAGAATGCAGATGCTGGAACCTCTAGCAACAAAAAATTTACTGGAAGAACTCAGCGGGTCGAGTTGCATCTGTGGGAGGAAAGGAATTGTCGACGTTTCGGGTCGAAACCCTGCATCAGGACCAATTATTTATGGATGATGCATGAAGAATGAGAGGCCTGGACTACCATGTCACGTATCTCAATTATGTATTTAAACAGCCAAGTCGATGTTCTGGTAAATGCAAAATCTTAGTTGCAGGATTCAAACATGGAATTGAAATTTCAACATGGATTAGAATGACAATATATGTCTGGGACAAGTTAAGGAAGGGGCAAAACTCTGCAAGGATAGGGATCAGGGACAGATCTGAGGAAGGGATGGAGAGCTCCCAGAATGTGTAGACATTAAACAGCCGCAGTGAAGCGCGGCTCCGCCTCGCATTGCCTGGGCCTTTCTCACCTCCACGTGTGGATAGGCAGCGGCTTTTACCGGGAGGGTCCCCGGAGACTCCTGCATCCTCACAGCAGCACCAGGCCGCGCTCCCTGCACACAGCACGGACCCCCCACCCAACACGCCCACGCATCACTCTTGTCCCGGTACCTGCGGCTCAGCGCCGGTCGTCATCTCAGAGTCCGACTCTGAGTCCAGCACCTCGCCGTCCTCCAGCGCAGCAGCCGCCATCGCCTCACCCTCGCCTTCAGACAAACACTGGGCAACTTTGGAGGTAGTGGAGGAACACTTCCGGCCGCCGGATCCCGCCTTTATCACCTCCCACCGCAGAGCTGCCGCTGCTGCCTTTATCTCCTCCCGCCACAGACGGCGCTGCCGCTGCTGCCTTTAACACCTCCCGCCACAGACGGCGCTGCCGCTGCTGCCTTTAACACCTCCCGCCACAGACGGCGCTGCCGCTGCTGCCTTTAACACCTCCCGCCACAGACGGCGCTGCCGCTGCTGCCTTTAACACCTCCCGCCACAGACGGCGCTGCCGCTGCTGCCTTTAACACCTCCCGCCACAGACGGCGCTGCCGCTGCTGCCTTTATCACCTCCCGCCACAGACGGCGCTGCCGCTGCCTTTATCACGTCCCGCCACCTCTGCGCTCATTACCTCCCAGCATTGCGGTCGCTGCTGCCTTTTCCCATTTTCACCACAGGGGGCATGAGTCCCTCCAGGACCTTCATGGTAATTTTTTTGCAACTTCTCTTGTTTGAGGGGTTAAATAATCTACAGTTCCTGTAAGTCAATTAAGTTCAATGAGGTATACATTATTTCATATATTTTATTTATGGCTGGTTTATTCTTTAAATTTAAAATGTCAGTGTCTTTTTTCAATGCAGCAGCATTTCAAAGAGAAAAAATGGATAAAACATGATTGATGGTCAGGAAATAATTTGTATTTTGCTCTCTGCAAATCAATTGGAGTCAGAAAAGCAGCTAGAAACACAGTTTAACTTAATAGAAGGATACTGAGGAGTATGGAAAGTCAGTGACACCCAAGGATTTCCTTTAAGGCAGAGGTTTTCAACCTGTGGTCCGCGGACTCCTGGGGGTCCACGGCGGGTTGCCAGGAGGTCTGCGAGCAAGCCAAGAAAAAAATGGAAAAGCGACCTGTTACAAAGATGTAGCTTACTTGTTTGCTCCAGTTGTCCACCATTCAGAAAATCGGCCATATCTATTCTATCTGTTATAGGCGACAATCTTAGAGACTTAGACGGTGTTCCCTTCTGGTAAACTGCCGCTTAATATTCGATTTGTGTAGTCAGAGTAGTCAGTAATGTTCACTACTCACTACTATTCTGTTGTGCACTGTAGTGTTAGCGAGACTGAATGACGCCTTAATAATGTTGCTTACTTACCGTGCATTTACGCCACAGTGATGTCACTGTTAAACGAAAGGTGCGCAAGCGTGTAAATTTTAGATTAGATTTGATAATTTTGTTTATCAGTAATAGTAATTAAACTGTCCAGCATGTATTGCTGAGTATGGAGAAATTTCTGAAGAGAAAAGCTGACCAGAAACCGGAAGATTCTGATGACGAAGGGGATAAGGGTGACTGAAAGAAAAAACAACGCAAGTACGATCGAGAATACATTTCATATGGCTTCATCGCAGTGGACACAAATGCGGACCAACCTCTTTGTGTTGTGTGTTTGCAAACACTGTCCAACGATGCAATGAAACCGGTGAAATTGAAGCGCCATTTAACAACAGTGCACCCAGATATTGCCAGTAAGCTGAAGGAATATTTTGAGCGGCAAAAGGAGCTGTACCTCAAGCAGAAAGGCAAAATGACAGCCTGCGCCACTGTAAATGAGAAGGCTCTTCGCGCATCATATTTGGCAGCATAACGAATAGCATGTTCCAGAAAGCCTCACACAATTGGAGAAGAGCTTATACTGCCTGCAGCAGTAGATATGTGCAAAGTTGTACTGGGAAAAGGATCCAGTCAAAAACTGAAAGCCATTCCACTGCCTGATAACACAGTAAGCAGAAGAATTGGCGATATGGCGGAAGATATACAGAGCCAGCTGATAACACGTCTTCAGCAAGTCAGATTTGCGATTCAGCTCAATGAAAGTACTGATGTTGCCAGTGCTGCGCAGTTGTTGGTTTATGTTTGATATTGCTGGGAAGGAGAGGCTTTGGAAGACTTTTTGTTTTGCAAGGCACTCCCAGGGCGTACAACCGGTGAAGAACTTTTCCGTGTGCTTGACACTTTTTTTGTACAATTGGCATTGGCGTGGACACAGTGTATTGGAGTATGCACGGATGGTGCTGCCGCAATGACAGGACGGAAGTCGGGTCTAGTCGCACGAGTGAAAGAAGTAGCTCCACATGTAGCAGCAACCCACTTCATGATTCAGCGTGAGGCTTTGACTGCAAAGGATATGGATGAAAATCTTGCGGATGTGTTTTCCACATGCATTAAAATCGTTAACTTTATCAAAGCCAGGCCGCTCAATCATTGTTTGTTTGAAAACATATGCCGCGAAATGGAAGCTGAGCATAAACATTTGTTGCTACATACAGAAGTCAGATGGCTGTCAGGAGGCTGCGTTGTGCAGCATGTATATGAATTGCGAGATGAACTGCTCATTTTTCTAAATGAGCATGATGGATCATTGGCACAGTTCTTGACAGATGAGATGTGGGTTGCCAGATTAGCTTATCTTGCAGATATTTTCAACATTTTGAACAGCTTAAATCTATCATTGCAAGGACCTGCCTCAAATGTTCTGAAAACGCATGACAAAATCAATGCCTTCCATAAAAAACTCCGTATCTGGAAGGGAAGACGCGAGCAAGGTGTCTATGATATGTTTCCGTTGCTGGCTGACTTTCTGACAGTGAACGAAACTAAGACAGAGGCCATTGCGAGCACCGTTTTGAACCATATTCAACAGCCGTCACATTATTTCCATGAGTATTTCGGCGACGATGACACGAGCATGTTTGATTGGATTCGAAATCTGTTTGAATGCATGCTTACTGATTTAACTGGACGTGAACAAGAAGAATTGGCTGAACTGTCATCTAACAGGACTTTGCGCTTGTACTTCAACCGGATGTCACTGTTGTTGTTCTGAATAGCATGTTCCCAGGAGTATCCACTGCTGTCCGGCAAAGCCGTCAATGTTCTGTTACCATTTGCAACCACTTACTTGTGTGAAATAGCATTTTCTGCAGTCACTGCCATGAAAACCAAATACAGATCAAGACTCAATATTGCGGATGACATACACGTATGTTTGTCACACATACCACCACGTTTGGACAAAGTCTGCAGTGCAAAACAGGCACAACCTTCACATTGAACTGAACACTGAAAGACACCGCTGGTAATTATCGGTGATTGAAATAATCGCTATTTCAATAGGGCCTATGTGCAGTAATTTAAGTGTTGTACGCATGAATTATTGATTGTTTGATTTTGTGGGCTTTGGGGGTCCGCCATCTAACAAGGACATGTTCTGGGGGGCTGCAGCATGAAAAAGGTTGAAAACCACTGCCTTAAGGTGTAAGTTCCAGCCAACAATCTCCCAAGTACTTGCAACATAGCTGAATACAGAAGAATATTTAGTGTAACTAACATCATTTTAGCTAAGCACAGCTCCAATGCCATATACAAATTCGCCAGCGACACCACTGTTGTTGAATGAATCACAGGTAGTGATGAGTCAGCTTACCAGAGCAAGACAGGACACCTAGTTGACTGGTGCCACAACAACAACCTCTTGCTCAACGTCAGCAAAACTAAAGAGCTGATTGTTGACTTAAGGAAGGTGAAGGAGGGTGAAAATGTGCCAGTTTACACAGGGGGAATCGGCAGTGGAAAGAGTCAGCAGCTCTAAGTTCCTGGGTGTTAACATATCAGATGACCTGTCCTAGACCCAGCACTTAGGTACAATCAGAAGGAAAGCACACCAGCATCTTTACTTTCATAGGAGGTTAAGGAGGTCCAGCTTGTCACCGAACACTCTAACAAACTACTACAGATGTACTGTTGAAAGTATCCTGACTGGTTCATCATGGTCTGATATGGCAGTTTGAATGTACAGGAATGTAAGAAGCTGCAGAGAGTAGTGGACTCTGCCCAATACATCATGGGCACATCCCTCCCAACCATCGGTAGTATCTACAGGAGGCACAGCATCAAGAAGGCAACATCTATCTTCAAAGGTCCCCACCATCCAGGCCATGCCATCTTCTTGCAGCTACCATTGGGCAGGAGGTACAGTAGCCTGAAGTCCCACACCACCGGGTTCAAGAACAGCTACTTCCCTTCAACCATTCGGTTCTTGAACTAACCGAATCACTACAATTTAGCAATACCATGACTACCTTGATCACTTTGCACTAAAATGGACTTTTTTTTATTCTAATTGTTTTCTTTCTTGTAAAAATTGTGTATAATTTATGTTTTTTCTTGGCTATCTGGATGCATCACAGCTTGATGGGGCAACTGCTCTGCCCAGGGCCATAAGAAACTGCAGAGAATTGTGGACACAGCCCAGTGCATCACAGAAACCAGCCTCCCCTCCGTAGACTCTGTCTATACCTCTCGCTGCCTTGGTGAAGTAGCCAGCATAATCAAAGACCCTACCCACCTAGGTCATGCTCTCTCCTTTCCCATCAGGCAGAAGATACAGGAGCCTGAGGGCACATACCACCAGGCTCAAGGACAGCTTCTATTCCACAGTGATAAGACTATCGAACGGTTCCCTTATATGATGAGATGGATTCTTGACCTCACAATCTACCTTGATTGACCTTGCACCTTATTGTCTACCTGCAATGCACTTCCCTGTAGCTGTGACACTTCACTCTGTATTCTGTTATTGTTTTTACCCTGTACTACCTCAATGCACTGTGTAATGAATTGATCTGTATGAACGGTATGCAAGACAAGTTTTTCACTGTACCTTGGTACAAGTGACAATAATAAACCAATACCAATACCAATAACTCTATGTGCCTGTGATGCTGCTGCAAGTAAGTTTTTCATTGCACCTGTGCATACATGTACTTGTGCATATGACAATAAACTTGACTTTGACTTTTATATTTGTAAGATTAAGTAGGCTGTCTTCTGTTGCCCCTTAGCTTGGTCAACTAACTTAGGTTAGGTAAGTGACCGCACAAATCCTAATTAATTCAAACTTGTAACTTTACTATATCAACTTTATTATATCAATGCAAATATCCATGTAAGTTATCTTGAGCCCGTCAACGATTCCTGAATTCTATTGTTCCATTTGGACCAGTACTGACCCCAATTACTTCTCCCACTTACAACACCAAAATAGGGGATCTCTCGTTGGCCAAACGATTGATCCTTCTTCTTCCTGCCCTAAGCATGTGGGTCTTCCTTGTAATGGTAAATATTCCCGGAGTTCTTGCTCATTAGTGTCCTGAGTATTTGCTGCTCTACCTCCAAAAGCCTTCATTATTATTCTTTTTCCTTATCAGTTCTGCACCATTATTCTTCGATTCTGTTGGTTTTGACTTATCAGGCTATCCTGTGTCCACCTTGCATTGGCTCTGGCCCAAGGCTACAGGTGACATTACCTCATTGCTCTTCTCCCAAGTAAGGATATGCCTCCAACGTCATTCCTTTGCTTTGTGCCAAATCAGGCCATTTCACACCAATTATAGCCAGTTCAAGTCAGACACTGGGCTCAGGTTATTTCAGTTCACAGGCACAGACTATTCTCCTTATAAGCCCGCGTTGATTCTTCTGCCTTATCAAAGAGCATCCCACAAATAGTTTGGAAATGATCTCTGATTAGCAGATTATCGGTAGGGCCTCTGTTATTTCCATTTTCGATTACTTCAATCCAGCAAGAGTTAATACAGAAAACGACAGCCTCCATTTCTTCCACCATCTGGCAAGGACAAGACGTTTGTTTCGTCTACTCATCCACTGTCCTTGGCTTGTTCCAGCTAGCTGTTCTGCAGATTTTTAATTTCTTCAAGCCAACACTTCTTTCCTATGGTACCTAAACCTTGGTGCAAAATAAAAATACTGGGAAGTTAAGAGAACAGATCAAGATAATATGGGTAAACATGATGAAGACAATTATGACATGCTATAAAAAAAGACTCTAGATATATTATTGTTTGTCGGAATTGCTTTAATTTTGATAACATGTTTTGCCTACTTACTTTCTGGTCAGTTCACTTGGTTATATTATTTTGTTTTAATAATATATTCTACTACCAAATGCTATAAAATATAGCAAATGAATCATAAAAAATAAAATTTTAATGAGAACCTCACCCCGAAATCATTGGTTTGTTTTAAAAGAAGGACGTTATTGAATGAAGTAATGTGGAAAGGTATTGAGATTTCTAGGGTTTGTAATTGGGATCAACAAATGAAAGATCCAATGCAAAGTGATCAAAACACAGAAAATATTTAATGAGAAGGAACAAAGTCTAATTAAGCATCAGTGAGGAACTTAAAATGGCTACAAACAGAATGATCAATATCAGATATGGTGATGCGATTAGAAAAGAAAATTTCTACATATAATAATAATGCAGAAATAACAAATAAAGAAACACTCCAGGCTGCTCTCCAAACTTCCAATCAAAGCTCAGCAAGTATCAAGAATTTTGTGGCCAAATTCCCAACTTTGACTAACTCACTCTTCTATCATACCTGTGTTGGCTGATGAACATTGGATCCTGATTCACCTATGCCTCAGATTCTCATTCCTATATGGCCTCATCAGCTAATCCCCTTCTGCTCTCTGAGACCTCTGTATTTCTCCAGTTCCAATCTCTTGGGCATTCCCAATTTCCTTCTCCCCACCATTGGTGGCCATGCCTTCAGCTGCCTAGACTGCAAGCTCTAGAATTCTTCCAATAAACTTTTCCACTTTTCTAAATTAAAAGCAGAAAACGCTGAAAAGTTCAACCCGAGACATTAACTCTCTTTCTCTTTCCACAGACGCTGCCTAATTTGGTGAGTGTTTCCAACGTTTTCTGTTTGTGGAAGAAAATTTAAAGCATTAATAAAAAGGGTCAAAGCCATTTCTGCCATGACAGCTGTCTGTCCTTGGTGGACTGCCAACTAGCTGACCGTGCCTAGCTACTGTATAAGTAACTGACTCCCATGCTTGCTTGTGCTATAAGAAGGATGTGGGAACTTGTCTTTCTTTGGGATCATTGTTTCATAATCTATCCTAACGCTGCAGGCAGAGTAACTTTTAAATTGACAGGTGCTTCGGGTTATCGCCTAGAACGTGCTGAGACATTTTTGTATTTGCGTAAATGCTTTTTTCTCACGTATATTTTAACTATAAAAATGAGTGTAATCCTTTGCTGAGCAGAGTTTTGGAACTCTGCTTTTAGGAGCCTGAGCTCTCCATGATATCATGCTACAATAAAAGGCTTTCTGAAGCAGACGCCCTCCGGGTCCGTGTAACCTCTTTTCCACGACACCTTTTATTTCAGATTTTCATCATCTGCTGTTCTTGATTCTCTCTTTTTTTTACCTCTCGCTACTTAATACACCCTTTGAAAGTAACTGGCTAAACATAGAGTCATAAAGTCATACGGCATGGAAACAGGTTCTTTGGTCCAGCTGGTCCGTGCTAACCAAGATGCCCATCTGCCCGCATTTGTCCCATATTCCTCCAAATCCTTCCCCATCCATGTACCTGCCCATGCCTTTTAAATGTTGTTAATGTACCTGCCTCAACCACTTCTCCTGGCATTTCATTCCATATATGGACCACCCTCTGGGTGACAAAGTTGCCTCTCAGCTTCCTATTAAATCTCTCCCCTCTGACCTTAAACCTATGCCCTTTAGTTCTTGATTGCCCGATCCTGGGAAAAAGACTGTGTGCATTCACCCTGTCTATGCCCCTCATGATTTTATACACCTCTGTAAGATTATCCCTCATTCTCCTAAGCTCCAATGAATGGTCCTAGCCTGCTCAACCTCTATCTGTATTGCAGTCCCTTGAGTCCTGGCAACATCCTCGTAAATCTTTTCTGCACTCTTTCCAGCTTAATGGCATCTTTTCTATAGCAAGGTGACCAAAAGCAAACATAATATTCCAAATGTGGCCTCACCAACGTCTGGTACAACTGTAACATAGCGTCCCTACTTCTATACTCAATGCTCTGACTAATGAAGGCCAGTGTGCCAATAGCCTTCTTCACCACCCTGTCTACCTGTGACACCACTTTCAGGGAACTAAGACCTTATACTCTTAGGTCCCTCTATTCTACAACACTTCCCAGGGCCTTACCATTCACTGTGAAAATCCTACCCTGATTTGCCTTCCCAAAATGCAACACCTCACATTTATCTGAATTAAACTCCACTTGCCATTCCTCAGCCCATTTACCCAGCTGATCAAGATCCTGCTGTAATTCTTGACAACCATCTTCACTCTCTGTGACACCACCTATTTTAGTGTCATCTGCAAACTTACTAACCATGCCTTGTACATTCTCGTCCAAACCGTTGATATAGATGACAAATAACAATGGGCTCAGCACCAACCCCTGAGGCACAACACTAGTCATGGGCCTCCAGCTCAAAAATCAATCTTCCACCATCACCCTCAGCTTCCTACCATCAAGCCAATTGTATACCCAATTAGCCAGCTCTCCCTGGATCCCAAGCGATCTAACTTTCAATAACAGTCTGCCATGCGAGACTTTATCAAAGTCCTTACTGAAGTCCATATAGACTACATCTACTACTCTGCCCTCATCGACCTTCTTGGCTACTTCTTCAAAAAACTCAATCTAATTTGTGAGACATGATCTCCAGTAACTTACCTACTACAGATGTTAGGCTTGCTGGTCTATAGTTTCCAGGTTTTTCTTTACAGCCCTTCTTAAATAAAGGTACAACATTAGCCACCCACCAGTCCTCTGGCATCTCACCTGTGGCTAACAATGATACATATATATCTCATCCAGGTCTCCCACAATTTCTTGTCTAGCTTCCTGCAGTGTTCTTGGATATACCTGATCAGGCCGTGGAGATATATCTACCTTCGTACATTTTAAAACATCCAGCAGCTCCTCTGCTGCAATGCGGGCTATTCCCAAGACAACCCTGTCAACTGTTCCAAAGTGTCCATGTCTTTCTCCATGGTAAAAACAGAGGAGAAATAGTTATTGAGGACCTAGCCCTTCTCCTGCAGCTCCACCCATAGATGTCCACTTTGGTTTTAGAGGGGGCCTATTCTCTCCCTAGTTACTCTTTTCTCCTTAATAAACATAAAACCTCTTTGGATTCTCCTTAATTTTCTCTGCCGAAGCTATCTCATGCCCCCTTTTTGCCCTTCTGATTTCCTTCTTGGGTATACTCCTACATCCCCTATGCTCCTCCAGGGATTCACTTCATCACAGCTGCCTGTACCTGATCCATGCCTCCTTTTTCCTGACCAGAGCCTCAATATCCCTCATCATCTAAGGCACCCTACTTCTGCCAGCCTTGCCCTTCACTCTAGCAGGAACACGCATACCTTGAACTCTTGTTATCTGACTTTTAAAAGCTGCCCACTTGCCAGACATCCCTTTGCCTGCAAACAACTGACTCCAATCAACATTTGCAAGTTCCTGTCTAATATCATCAAAGTTTACCTTGTCCCAATTTTGAACTTTAACTTGTGGACCAAATCTGTCCTTTTCCATAACTAATTTAAACCTAATAGTACTACGGTCACTGGTTGCAAAGTGCTCCCCCATTGACACTTCAGTCACTTGTCCTGCCTTATTTCCCAACAGTAGGTCAACCTTTGCCCTATCCCTAGTAGGACCTTTTATAAATTGCCTGAGGAAACTTTCCTGGATACACTTAACAAATTCCACCCCGTCTAAGCCCTTAGCACTATGGCAGTCTCAGTCTATATTAGGAAAGTTAAAATCCTCTTGCATTGAAGTAAATGCAATTTAATCCAACAGTCTTTCCTTGCTTCCTGCCATGCTATCGCCTCTCTTGTCTTCTGAATTTACTGTCAATGAATTCTGCATCAACTTCCAGCCTCCCATCTGCCTTACAACTACTTTGGGTCCCATCCCCCTGCCAATCTAGTTTAGATCCTCCCTAGTAGCACTAGCAAATCTGCCCACCAGGATATTTGTTTCCCTCCAGTTCAGGTGCAGTCCCTTTTGTACAGGTCACTGCTGCCACGGCAGAGATCCCATTGGTCCAAAAAACTGAAACCCTGCCCACTGCACCAACTCTTTAGCCATGCATTCACCTGCCATATTCTTCTATGCTTACCCTCACTAGTACATGGCACTGGGAGTAATCCAGAGATTACTACCCTTGAGGTTCTTCTTTTTAACCTCTTTCCTAACTCTCTATATTCACTGCACAGGACCTCATCCCCTTTTCTACCCATGTTGTTTATGCCAGTGTGCACAATGACTTCAGGCTGCTCACTGTCCCCCTTGAGAATGTTCTGCAACTGCTCAGAGCCATCCTCGACCCTGGCACCAGGGAGGCAACACACCATCCTGGAGTCCCTTTTGCGACCATAGAATCTGCTGTCTGACCCCCTCTCCCTCCCCCAACTATTGAGTCTCCTATCAGTATAGTCCTGTCTGAGTTCACCCTTCCCTGCTGTGCATCAGAGCCAGTCTTGGTGCCATAGACCTGGCTGCTGCTGCAGCTTCTTTCTGCTTAACAGTCATCCCCCAACAGTATTCAAAACGGTATACTTGTTTTCAAGGGGAATGGCCACACCATCTGCCTACCCTCTCTGCCTTTTCTGGTGGACACCCAACTACTTGCAGCTGCACATTAGGTGTGAACACCTCATGGAAACTCTTATCTATGATGCTCTTAGCATTCTGGATGACCTTGAGTGTGTCTAACTCCAGCTCCGGCTCCTTGACGGGGTCAGCCAGGAGCTGCAGCTGGTGCACTTCTCAGATATAGTCATCAGAGACACTGGGAAGTCTCCCAGATCTCCCACACCTGGGTGCCCCCTTCAAAATTTAGGGCAGGCACGGTAGTGTAGCGGTTCGCGTAATGCTATTACAGCACCAGTGACCCTGGTTCAATTCCAGCCACAGTCTGTAAGGAGTTCTCCCTGTGTCTGCGTGGGTTTCCTCCGGGTGCTCTGGTTTCCTCCCATGTTCCAAAGACATACGGGTTAGGAAGTTGTGGGCATGCTATGTTGGTGCCGGAAGCGTGGCGACACCTGCAGGCTGCCCCCAGAATACTCTACGCAAAAGATGCATTTCACTATGTTTTGATGTACATGTGACTAATAGATACCCTGCAGCACCCCACCACCTCCCCCCTCCCCTTTCCTTTGGGATTTAAGATGTCAGATTTTGGTTGGTCAAATTCCTATCGTGCATTTTAATGAAGGCACTGTATACGAATTCATTAGTGTTGTGGCATGGAAATTCTGCACAATATTGCCAGATCAGTGTTAAAGTTGTTTGAGCGCACTTTAATATGATGCGTGGTTTAGGTCAATGAGACACAGGGGAACATTTGAAATATAATCCATTATGTATGAATTTAATCATCAGGTACGGGGGGGGGGGGTGCAATTTACGTGGCGCTGCAGTACTTCATTTCCACTGGAACTTTTCTCATCCAAGTTCAGGCTGTTTCCCCAAAGCTTTTTGAGTACCTTGCGTCTTGCCTGTGGGTGGGCGGCACTCGCTTCCACCAATCACAGTAACAGGCGTAGGCTTTTGGCTTTTCCACTGTGCGAGTGCTTTCCCGTTCGTTCTGCGTTTGCGTGTCATAACGATGCAGCGGGTGACGCTCGCCTTGGCCTGGCCTCTGCTCAGAAGAAAGGCTTTCTGGGGCTGGAGATCGTCTGCGGCCATGTCGAGCCTCCTCATTCAGCAGCCCAACTATAGCTGGTTGAAAGAGTTGGGACTGAAGGAAGACAACCACGGCGTGTTCAACGGGAGCTGGGGTGGGAGAGGCGAGGTAAGCCGGCCAGCCAGTGGGTACTGCAACATGCACAAGCAGGGTGGTTTGGCTATTATTAGAAAGAGCACACGGCAAGCTCAGAGCGACTAACTTGTTTGCTGATTTGGAACGATAGTTCCTCTTCTGCTTTGTGCAACCTTCCACGAAACTTTAATGCAATGATTGATGTACCAACCTCTTACCCCTCCCTCTCCTCCCCGCCCCCCCCCGCCTCCCCCCCCCGCCCCCCCCCGCCTCCCCCCCCCTCCACCAAAATTCGAACTGCTGGAAGAACTCAGCAGGTCAAGCAGCATTTGGTCGACGTTTCGAGTCAAGACTCCGCCTGCAGAATAACCACATATGTTAGTGGTTTAACTTTGACTTGTAGCCAATTAATGTGTGCTTTCCACATAACTTTTATATCTGAAAACTTTATTAAACAGGATAAATGTCCTGTGCCATACAGCTGTTGCTGTTAAATGTGAAGATCAGCTGACTAGGTTATTGATTCCCCTCGCGTGTTAACATTGCCAACACTGATTTCAGATGTCGCAAGTGGGCTGATTAGTGATCACAATTACATAATTCCTTGAAGTGTTAGGGTATGCTAGGAGCATTTTGGGTTTATGAATAGGAATCACTTAACTGTATTTGATGCTTTATGCAAAAGCACATTAAAGTATAGATTCACTATTAAAATATTAACCTAATACGTAAAATAAAAGTAAAAATGTTAGTATGTTAGAATTCAAAAATGTTAAACCTCGAACGTTAACCCCAAAACTAAACTCGTCGTGTGTGTGTGTGACAAAGTCCAAAACTCCCAGTTCCGGAATGGTTCTTAAAGTTCAGTTCCGCAAGCCATAAGGTGAAACATGAGCAAGGGCTTCTTCAACAACCACCGTTGTCTGAAGATAAGACGTAGACGTAGAGAAACATAGGGAGAGTAAATACGAAATCCAAATGTTCCATGGTGGAACCCAAACGACACTCCAGCGTTTACTCGGTAGTGACTTCCTCACCCCGAAAAGCATCCGAATCGTGGTTGTCCACACACAAATACCTGTTTCCTTCTACAGGTCAGCAACAAAGTGAACTCCACCGGATTACTTCCAACTTCCATACATGGATTTCAGTGGCAAACACAGTTATTGTTTCTCATCCATCGATAGAGAAAACAAGCAGGCTGGTGTCTCTCTCCCTTCTCTCTCTCTCTCTCCTTCTTCTTCTAACTTCTTCAACAACGTCATTACGTCCTTTATCTTCTATTGACGTAAGCACGCCCCACACACACATACACACACACTCTCTATCTTAAAGGGACTTTCACTGAGTCCGTAACAATAGGAATCACTTAACTGTATTTGATGCTTTATGCAAAAGCACATTAAAGTATAGATTCACTATTAAAATATTAACCTATCTACAATATTTACATAATTCTCAATTCAGTGGTCACAAATATACCTCAAATTAAAACACAACAATTCTTATTTAGGATTCACTGAAGTCCCTGTGGTGCCCACTGGATCTAGAAGGTTTCCGGAGAACCAGTGGACACTACCTGCTCTTTGTCCAGGGATGTCCAGGCACGGATGTATCCTCAAAGAGGGGCAGGCATTCGGCTTGGGCAGAACCCTCGAGGGCCTGCAGCCTGGAACTGTGATGGCCAACTTAAGCCAGGTCCAGGAGGAGGCTGACCAGAAGGTCCCCTGATAGGCCTGCCCTCCTCTGCACTGGGTGCCCTAAGATCAGGAGAGTGGAGCTGAGGTGTAACGAAAGCTTGAGGAGCAGCCCCTTCAAATACTCAGAGAGGGGCTGCACCCTCTCATAATTGGCGTACAAGTGGAACACGGACTCCTCCGGGCCGCAGACGTGGTGGGCAGCCTGGGAGTCTGTGAACCGGCTTAAAAATCTATTGCCTTGCACTACTCTGTGTAGCACTCTTCACCCCAGTCCCCTGATTTAAGGGGGGGGGGGAGTGGTGGGAGAAGGACTCCCTTGTAGAGAGACCCCCATCAGGTGTCCCCTTGCTGCCAGAGAGTAGAATGGACTGGGATGGCATATCCGGATGGCAGATGGGAGCAAGGAAGTACAGAAGCAGTTTGTACAGAAAATGCCTGCTCGTGACATGAAATGGCACAGAGGGCATTTCCGAGAGATTCCTCCTGTTGTGTGGGATGGGCTCCTGAGGAGGGTTTCATGGTCTGGGTTTGATGAGCAATTCCAGCCACTCACGAGCACTCTTGAAGCTTATTGTGACGGGACAGCTGGAGGCTTCGGCCATGAGTTCCAGTGGCATGCAGCTCATTCCTCTGCCACGTGGTCTGTCCCTTCGTCTGGCCTCCCTGGCAGCCAGAGTGCCTCCCTCCACTGGTCCCGGTGAAAGACAGCTGGTGCTTGTTAAAATGTGCCCCTATGGGGAAAAAATACAGCACCCATGCACGCTCAACATAGAGTTATCCCTGCAGAGTCCAAAGGCAGAGAGTTTGGACACATACCAGCGACTGACCACTGTCCTCAATTGGGTGACGCAGAGACGAATGATGATGTCAGGGTTGGAAAACTAGTAGATTCTTGAGTCTCTGGCATCATTTGGAAAGGAGCAGAAAATTTTTTTTAACAATAACAAAGAGCAGCAATTGGGTATAGCAAAATACAACAGGATCTCAGAAAGTGGTTGGAATGGTTTATTTTGACTTTAAATGTAGTTCTGTTTGCTGTTGAGATATATTGCATATTGCTGTTGGAAAAAGGAGGGTGTATGTTAAGACTTGAGGGAGGCAGATTTTAGAGTTGTCTGCTGGAATAGGGTGCTGGAGGCTGTGTGACTACATACTACATGGAAATAATTCAGTTCAGGTAGCTGTGTGTCTCCCATGTGCTGAATGACTGGAAATGCAAGAGCTGATTTTCTTCCATTGGATAACACACTATTAACTGTGTGTTGGAGGAAGGAGTAAGTAAAGCTGCTTCAGTAGCTGGACTTTGAGGCAAGTGTAAGCAATGGGAAGAAGAATTTTCTCTCTTTATTGAGTTGGCAATGGCTAATGTGAGGAGAAAGCACCAGTGAAGATGCTGTTGGATCTGTTTGACCATCAAGCCAGAAAGTCCTACCAAACAATCAGGAGCACAAATGAGTTGCTGGAATCAAAATCTTTGAGAATTTTGTGACCCTCTGAAAATGGCAAATCGACATTTTTCAGGAGATGCCAGATGGATGGAAAATTGTTTGACGTATAGTTGATTGTTCTGTTGTTGCTGGCTGGAAATTGTAACATCAGAGAACTGAAGGACTTATTGGTCCAGAAGCAGGATTGTATATGGAACTTGAGATATGGGAGTGACCAATGAGAGGAACAGACCTAGACTGGTAAAGTGTGTCAAATCCCATAGGGCATCAGAGGTGTTCAAAACCAGATTTGATGAATTGGACACAGAGTAATGTAATTCTGTCCAAATGAAGGGTCTTGACCCAAAACATCGACTGTCCATTTCCCTCCATAGATGCACCCTGACTCGCTGAGTTCCTCCAGCATTTTGTGTGTTGTTCCAGATTCTAGCATCTGCAGTCCCGTGTGTCTCCAATGTAATTTTACTCCTGCACTCAAGCAAGCTAACAATTTAAAATCTTATAAATATTGTGGCAAACTGCATAAATGGCAAAAGGAGAAATGCTCATGGGAAGGAATGCCTCAACTCGAAAAGATGAACCCATGTGCAAAAAGAAATTTATTAGCAAGCAGGAATACTAGTTGCACAGACTGACTACAGTTTCAATGAGATGGCTGAAGGAGATTTTGATGAGATCAAAGACATGACAAGCAGGGGGGGAATGGAACAAGTTAACAGAATAGAGGAGCCCTTGTTACTCATGCTGATCTTTGCTGAAATGGAAGTGGAAGGAATTGACCTCCTATCCATTGCCTCTATCATCTTCTCTTCTATCAGTATTTTGTCAGCATTCTCTGTCATTGTAACTCCCAACATAGAGTATTATTGTGCATTCTGGCTTTACTTTGCCTCTAAGCACATATCACCTTCTTTATCCCTAATTAGTCCCACCCCGCCTCATACTATTTGCTTACTATTTACATGTTGGTAAAAGATTTTTGGGTTCTATTTTATGTTAACCGCCATTCTGTTCTCATATAATTTAGTTACCAGTTTTATTTTCTTCCCTGCTCATCTTACTGTATTTAGCCTGGCTCCTGTTTGAAGGACTTGCCTGACATGCATCTTACACACCTTTTCATTTGTTTATATTTTCTATCCCCTTCATCATCCAAGGGGTTCTCGCTTTGGTTTCTATAACTTTCCCACTTGCAGGATTGTGCCTATCTAGTAGTACGTACCTAAAATATCTCGTTAAAGATCTCCCACTGATCTGTTAGTTGTTCATGTCAATCTTTGATTTGTTTTTACCTTGGTTAGGTTCCCTCTCACCTTATTGAAGTAAATATGCTTCCAATTTAGAAGTTTGCTTTTAGAATCTTCCTTGTTCTTCTCCATTACTAATCTGCAGTATGCAGATCATTTTTACCCAAGTGTTCTTGTACTGACCCTTTGGCCCACCTCATTCCTGAACATCATACCAGGCAATGCCTCCTTGCTAGATGGGCAAGAAACCTACTGGTCAAGGAAGTCCTCCCAAACACATTTCAGAAATTCCTCCCCCCACCTTTTCCTCCCCCAGCTTTTCCTCCTCTCTAACACAACCCCAGTCAATAGCTGATTAACTAAGGTACCCAACACCACCATGCTGTAGTTCTTGTTACCTTCTCTGTAATTCTACAGATTTGCTCCTCTATTTCTCTCTCTTGCAGATCTTTGTAATAACCCTGAGGAATGGTCATACCCTTTTTGCTTCCCAGCTCTAACCAAACGAATGCTGTCCTTGCCCCTTTGAGGACATCCTTTTTTCAACATGACAATGTCTTTAATCAAACCCCCACCCCACTTCCCTTTTTTCCTTCAATTTTTTGTTGTATCCTTGAATATTGAGCACTCAGTTCTAACCACTTTCAAGCCTCATTGCCACTGTCATATTCCATGTGGCTATTTGTGCTTGTAGCTCACTAATATTCGCCACATTTTGGTATTTACATATATAAATTCTAATCTTGTCTTTATATTCCTCATGGTCCTATCTAGTTTGCTGATAATATATTGTTACTACTTTCTCCAGTACTATGCAGCCCTCATTCCTTCATGCACCTCATTCCCCTTTGCTACTTCTGTATGATCATCACCATCCTCCTCCCAATTTAAATTAAAGTTTCACCAATCTCACTGCTGAACCTCTCCACGAGGATGCTTGACCCTTGTTGTCGTGAAACTTCAACCTGCTCTTTTTGAATAGGTACTTCTTGCCCCAGACTGGTTACAAAACCCCAAGGACCTACAACACTCACTCTTATGCCATTGAACCTCCAATGCTCTCTCCCCCTAACTGTAAGATGTCCTAAAACAACTGCATTTCAGTGCTTTGTTGTTGTTTATCTTGTGCAGTCTGTCCATTCATGGCATGGTTTGGGATTGGTTTATTATTGCCATATGTACTGAGATACAGTGAAAAACTTAGTTTTGCAAGCCATCCATACAGATCATTTCAAAACATAAGTACATCTAGGACAAGGGAAAAGCAATAACAGAACTCAGAAGGTAGTTTGCCTCCCAGGTGCCAGGGTCCAGGATGTTTCAGATTGCGTCCAAGATATCCTGCAGAGGGAGGGAGAACAGCTAGAGGTTGTGGTACATATTGGTACCAACGACATAGGTAGGAAGAGGGATGAGGTCCTGAAAAAAGACTATAGGGAGTTAGGAAGGAAGTTGAGAGGCAGGACCTCAAAGGTAGTAATTTCAGGATTACTGCCTGTGCCACGGAAGAGTGGGTATAGGAATAGAATGAGGAAGACGTTAAATGCGTGGCTGAGGGATTGCAGTAAGGGGCAGGGATTCAGATTTCTGGATCATTGGGGCCTCTTCTGGGGCAGGTATGACCTGTACAAAGAGGACAGGTTGCACTTGAATCCCAGGGGGACCAATATCCTGGCAGGGAGGTTTGCTAAGGCTACTGGGGAGAGTTTAAACTAGAACTTTTGGGGAGTGGGATCTGAAGTGGAGAGACTGGGGAAGAGGTGTTTGGCTCTCAAATAGAGAAAGCTAGTAGTAGGTACGTGAGGGCGGATAGGCAGGTGACAGAGAAGGGACGTGCTCAGACCGGTTTGAGGTGTGTCTATTTTAACGCAAGGAGTATTGTGAACAAGGCGGATGAGCTTAGAGCTTGGATAAATACTTGGAGATACGATGTGGTGTCCATTACAGAGACTTGGATGGCTCAGGGACTAGAATGGTTGCTTCAAGTGCCAGGTTTTAGATGTTTCAGAAAGGACAAGGAAGGAGGCAAAAGAGGTGGGGGGGGGGGGGGGGGGGTGGCACTGTTGATCAGAGAGAGTGCCACGGCTGCAGAAAAGGCGGATGTCATGGAGGGACTGTCTCCAGAGTCTCTGTGGGTGGAGATTAGGAACAGGAAGGGGTCAATAACTACTGGGTGTTTATTATAGGGCGCCCAATAGTAACAGGGATATCGAGGAGCAGATAGGGAAGCAGATCCTAGAAAGATGTGATAATAACAGAGTTGTTGTGAGGGGAGATTTTAATTCCCCAAACATTGATTGGCATCTCCATACAGTGAGGGGTGTAGATGGGGTGGAGTTTGTTAAGAATGTTCAGGAAGGATTCTAGACACAATATGTAGATAAGCCTACAGGAGGAGAGGCTGTGCTTGATTCGGTATTGGGAAATGAACCTGGTCAGGTGTCAGATCTCTTAGTGGGAGAGCGTTTTGGAGATGGTGATCATAATTCTATCTCCTTTACGTTAGTACTGGAGAGAGATAGGAACAGACAGACTGGAAAGGTGTTTACTTGGACTAAAGGGAATTATGAGGCTCTCAGGCAGGAAATTGGAAGCTTAAATTGGGAACAGATGTTCTCAGGGAAAAGTACGGAAGAAATGTGGCAAATATTCTGGGGATATTTGGGTGGAGTTCTGCATAGGCATGTTCCAATGAGACAGGGGAGTCACAAGAGGATACAGGAACCGTGGTGCACAAAGGCTATAATAAATCTAGTGGAAAAGAAAAGTTTACAAAAGGTACAGAGAGCTAGGTAATGTTAGAGATCGGGAAGAGTATAAGGCTAACAGGAAGGATCTTAAGGAAATTAGGAGAGCCAGGAGGGGACATGAAAAGGCCTTGGCGGGCAGGACTAAGGAAAACCCCAGGGCATTCTACAAGTATGTGAAGAGCAAGAGGATAAGATGTGAAAGAATAGGGCCCATCAAGTGCAGCAGTGGGAAAGTGTGTATGGATCTGGAAGAAATGGCAGAGATACTTAATGAATACTTTACATCAGTATTCACTACGGAAAAAGATCTGAAAAGCTTGCGCATGTGGATATTAGTAAAGAGGAGGTGCTAGAACTTTTGGAAAGCATCAAGTTAGATAAGTCACCAGGACCGGATGAGATGTACCCCAGGCTGCTGTGGGAGGCAAGGGAGGAGATTGCGGAGCCTCTGGCGGTGATCTTTGTATCATCAATGGAGATGTCCCAGAAGATTGGAGGGTTGCGGATGTTGTTCCCTTATTCAAGAAAGGGAGTAGAGATAGCCCAGGAAATTATAGACCAGTGAATCTTACCTCAGTAGTTGGTAAACTGATAGAGAAGATCCTGAGAGGCAGGATTTATGAACATTTGGAGAGGTATAATATGATTAGGAATAGTCAGCATGGCTTTGTCAAGGTCAGGTCCTGCCTTATGAGCCTGATTGAATTTTTTGAGGATGTGACTAAACACATCGATGAAGGGAGAGCAGTAGATGTAGTGTATTTGGATTTCAGCAAGGCATTTGATAAGGTACCCCATGCAAGGCTTATTGAGAAAGTAAGGAGACATGGGATACAAGGGGACATTGCAATGTGGATCCAGAACTGGCTGGCCCACAGAAGGCAAAGAGTGGTTGTTGAAGGGTCGTATTCGGCATGGAGGTCAGTGACCAGTGGAGTACCTCAGGGATCTGTCCTGGGACACTTACTCTTTGTGATTTTTATAAACGACTCGGATGAAGAAGTGGAGGGATGGGTTAGTAAGTTTGTGGATGACACAAAGGTTGGATGTGTAGTCGATTGTATAGAGGGCTGTCAGAGGTTACAGCGGGATATAGATAGGATGCAAAGTTGGGCTGAGAAGTGGCAGATGCAGTTCAACCCAGATAAGTGTGAAGTGGTTCATTTTGGTAGGTCAAATATGATGGCAGAATATAGTCTTAATGGTAGGACTCTTGGCAGTGTGGAGGATCAGAGGGATCTTGGGGTCCGAGTCCATAGGACGCTCAAAGCGGCTGCACAGGTTGACTCTGTGGTTAAGAAGGCATATGGTGTATTGTCCTTCCTCGACCGTGGAATTGAATTTAGGAGCCGAGAGGTAATGTTGCAGCTATATAGGACCCTGGTCAGACCCCACTTGGAGTACTGTGCTCAGTTCTGGTCGCCTCACTACAGGAAGGATGTGGAGGCCATAGAGAGGGTGCAGAGGAGATTTACAAGGATGCTGCCTGGATTGCAGGGCATGCCTTATGAAAGCAGGTTGAGGGAACTTGGCCTTTTCTCCTTGGAGCGACAGAAGATGAGGAGGGACATGATAGAGGTGTATAAGATGATGAGAGGTATTGATTGGGTAGATAGTCAGAGGCTTTTCCCCAGGGCTGAAATGGTTGCCACAAGAGGACATAGTTTTAAGGTGCTGGGGAGTAGGTATAGAGGAGATGTCAGAGGTAAGATTTTACTCGGAGAATGGTGAGTGCGTGGAATGGGCTGCCGGCAACGGTGCTGGAAGCGGAAATGATAGGGTCTTTAAGAAACTTTTGGATAGATACATGGAGCTGAGAAAAAATCGAGGGCTATAGGTAAGCCTAGTAATTTCTGAGGTAGGGACATGCTTGGCACAGCTTTGTGGGCCGAAGGGCCTGAATTGTGCTGTAGGTTTTCTGTGTTCTAGAATGCAGAATATAGTGTTACAGTTACAGAGAAAGTGCAGTGCAGGTAGACAATAAGGTGCAAGGGCCATGACAAGGTAGATTGTCAGGTCAAGAGTTCATCTTTAACATACAAGTGGTCCGTTCAAGAATCTCATAACCACAGGATAGAAACTGTCCTTGGCTGTGTGGGTAGTATGTGTTTTCAAGCTTTTGTATCTTCTGCTCAGTGGAATGGGAGAGAAGAGAAAGTGTCTGGGGTGGGAGGGGTAATTGATAATTTATCAATGGCCAGTATTTCATAATGCTGGCTGCTTTTCCGAGGCAGAATGAAGTGTAGACGTGGAGGGGAGGCTGGTCTTCGTGATGGACTGAACTGTGTCCACAACTGTCCACAATGCAGTCGTGGGAAGAGTGGTTGCCATACCAAGCTGTGGTGCATCTGGATAGGATGCTTTCTATGGCGTATCTGTAAAAATTGGTAAAGTTTAATGGGGACATGCCAAATTTCCTAAGTTTACATTAGTTCCTTGGACCGCATTCCTTCAAAATGTTGTTACTCCCAGCACTCTCCAGTAGTGAACACTGGTTTAGAGTAATGCACTCCCCTGTAGACTCCCGCATGTGTTGTCTCTTTCACACTTGCCTGTCAGTGTACACACTTTCCCTCCATCTATATAAATTCTGCCACCTTGAATTTGATTTCACTACTTTCACCCTAGTCTTTTCTGAAAATGTCGTACTTCAGTCTTTCAGCACCTGCAAAAGACATCTGAAAGCATATGCCCTTATTCTTTCATTATTTTTGTGCCTATTTTTCTCTGAAATTTGTTGCAGTGATTAGTACATTAAAGATGAAATCTATTTGGATGTTGATTATCAGAATGTAATGTTGAGTAATGAAATTGCTCTGTTCTGCTTTACCATAGGTTGTCACTTCCTATTGCCCAGCAAACAATGAACCAATAGCCAGAGTAAGACAGGTAATTATCTTTTATATATTCAGACTTGAAATTTGTTTCTATTAAATTATCCATATGCGTTTGCTAGATAGTGGTGACATCATTTTGATTTTGGCTTTAATCTGTGTTATATTCTAGGCTACTTTGGAGGAATATGAAGAAACGGTACAAAAAGCGAAAGAAGCATGGGAAATATGGGCTGATGTAAGTGTCCTGAACCAATCCTTCCAAAGAAATATTTAACACAAAATAGAAGAAAGTGCCTGTTGCTGCTGAGCCTCTACAGCGCTGTTTACTGGTCTCCCACTGTCAACATCTTGGGTATGAATATTATCCCTGAGCTTGGTTATGCCATCTCCAGGTTTGATTTTTGTAAAAGAAAATCTTCATTACAATCCTAAACTCCATCCTACATTCAGTCCCAGTTCATCCAGAACTCTGCCTGCAGTCTTTTCTGTATTGCAACTGCTCGAGTGTCATCCTTCTTTCTCCAACTTGCGATCCACTATACAAGTCCTACCCAGGTTACAGCAGGGTTCTATTTCTGCAATCTGCTTGTAAATCGAAAATATGGCCAATCCTGACCTTGTGTGCTGTACTTGTGGAGTTTGCACATTCTCCCTGTGATCGTATGGGTTTCCTCTGGGTACTCTAGTTTACTCCCATGTTCTAAATGTGCAAGTTGGTAGGTTAATTGGCGCTAGCGTATTGATGATAGAATCTGGAAGGAAGTTGATGAAAATGTGAAGAGAATTTAAAAAAATGGGATTAGTGTAGGATTAGTGTGAATGGGTAGTTGATGGTCAGCATGGACTCAGTGGGCTGAAGGGCCTGTTTGTGTGTTGTATGTCTTCACGACTTTATTTCCATTGAGAGAGTCTGGCTCCCTGTCACTGACATTCAGTGATATTGCCATCAACATCTTGAAGTTCACTGTTGATCACCAAGTCACACTAATACAATGCCAGAAAGAGCAGGTCATGTGCTGGAAATCCGGGAACAAATGACTCGTGTTTTGCTATTCCAAAGCCTTTCCACTATCTGTAAGACACACATAATAGAATACTCCCAATTTGAAAGAGTGTAGCTTCAACAGCACTTGAAACTTGCAACCATCCAGATCCAAGCAATCTACTTGATTGGCCCTTCATCTACCATACTAAACATTTAGAACATAGAACAGTACAGCACAGGAACAGGCTCTTCAGTCCACAGTTGTGCTAAACTAATTAAACTAGTAATTAAATGCCTAACTAATCACTTCTGCCTACACAATGTCTACATTCCTCCATTCCCTGCAGATTCATGTTCATATCTAAGAGTCTCTTAAGTACCTCTATCGTATTTGACTCAACTACTGCCCCTGGCAGTGCATTCCAGGCACCCACCACTTTCTGTGTGTAAATAAAAAAACTTGCCCCTCACATCTGTTTTGAGCTTACCCCTCTCACCTTTAATGCATGCCCTCTAGCATTAGACATTTCGACCCTGGGGAAAAAGATAGTGGCTGTCTACTCTATGTGTGGCTCTCATAATCTTATAAACTTCTATCATGTCTCCCAGCAGCCTCTGCCAATCCAGAGAAAACAACCCAAGTTTGTTCAATCTTTCCCTATAGCATGTGCCCTCTAATCCAGGCAGCATTCCTGGTAAATCGCTTCTGCACCCTCTCCAAAGCCTCCACATCCTTCTTATAATGGCGTCGTCAGAATTGAATGCGATACTCCAAATGCAGCCTAACTAGAGTTTTATAAAGCTGCAACGTAACTTCCTGACTTTTGAACTCAGTGCCTCAACTAATAAAGGCAAGCATGCCATATGCCTGGTTTACCTCCCTATCAACCTGTGCAGCCACTTTCAGGGAGCTGTGGTTTTAGACCCCAAGGTCTCTTTGTACATCAACACCATTAAGGGTCTTGCCACTAACAGTGTATTGTCCCTTCACATTTGATCTCCCAAGGTGCAGCACCTCACATTTGGCCAAATTAATCTCCATCTACCATTTCTCCACCCATTTCTGCAAATGACCTATATCCCGCTGTATCCTTTGGCAGTCTTCTACACTATCCAAAACACCACTAATCTTTGTATCATCTGTGAATTTACTAATCCACCCATCGACATTTTCATCCAGGTTATTTATATATATCACAAACAGCAGAGGTCCCAGTACAGATCCCTGCGGAACACCAATAGTCATGGACCTCCACCCAGAATAAGTCCCATCAGTCACTGCCCTCTGTCTTCTATGGGCAAGCCAATTCTGAATCTGTGGCCAAGTCACGATGAATCCTATGCATCTTAATCTTCTGGATGAGCCTCCCATGAGGGACATTGTTAAATGCCTTACTAAAATCGATGTAGACAACATCCACAGCTCTACCAACATCAATCACCTTTGTCATCTCCTTGAAAAACTCAATCAAGTTAGCAAGACACGACTTGCCCTGCACAAAACCATGCTGACAGTCCCTAATAAGGCCATGGTTTTCCAAATGCTCAAATGTTCTATCCCTAAGAATCCTCTCCAGTAGCTTCCCTATCACTGACGTGAGACTCATCAGTCTATAGTTTCCAGGATTATCCCTATTTCCCTTCTTCAATAACAGAACAGCATCAGCTACTCGCCAGTCCTGTGGTTAGAGAGGACACAAAGATCTTGGTTAAGGTCCCAGCAATCACATCTCTTGCCTCTTTCTTTGTTACCTCCATTACCATTGCACAATAGCTATTGTGTTTCTCATCCTGAGAACCTCTTCAGTTAAATAGTTGAACAGCACCTCCTAAACCCACAGCCCCTACCATCAAGAAGAACAGAGGCTACAGAAGCTTAGGTCACCACCACCCACAGGCTTCCCTCCAAACCACATTCTGTGCTGATTTGGAAAGATTTTGCTTTTCTTTCATTGCTGGGTCTAAATTACGGAATCCCAATCCGAAAAACATTTTGGGGGTATCGTTTCCTGAAAGACAGAGTGACTTGAGAAGGTCTCTCATCATCTCTTTCTCTATTCATGATTTGGTTACAAACCAGCATCAAAAGAAACGCACTGAGTCATGATTCAGTGTTTAAAAACTACTTTATTAATAACTACTTATGATAATAAGAAAAATAAAAGTAAAAATGTTAGTATGTTAGAAGTAAAAATGTTAAATCTTGAACATTAACCCCAAAACTAAACTCTTTGTGTGTGTGTGTGTGTGTGTGTGTGTGTGTGTGGCAAAGTCCCAAACTCCAAGTCCAGGAATGGTTCTTAAAGTTCAGTTCAGCAAGCCATAAGGTGAAACATGAGCAAAGGCTTCTTCAACAACCACCATTGTCTGAAGACAAAATGTAGATGTAGAGAGAACATAGAGAGTAATTACGAAATCCAAATGTTCCACAATGGAACCCAAACGACACCTCAGTGTTTACTCCGTAGTGACTTCCTCACCCCGAAAAGCATCCGAATCGTGGCCGTCCACACAAATACCTGTTTCCCTCTACAGGTCAGCAACAAAGTGAACTCCACCGGATTACTTCCAATTTCCATACATGGATTGCAGTGACAGACACGGTTATTGTTTCTCATCCATTGACAGAGAACTAGCAAGCTGCGCGCTCTCTCTCTCTCTCTCTCTCTCTCTCTCTCTCCCTCTCTCTCTCCCTCTCTCTCTCCCTCTCTCTCTCCCTCTCTCTCTCCCCTCTCCTCTCTCTCTCTCCCTCTCTCTCTCCCTCTCTCTCTCCCTCTCTCCCTCTCTCTCTCCCTCACTCTCTCCCTCTCTCTCTCCCTCTCTCTCTCCCTCTCTCTCTCCCTCTCTCTCTCCCTCTCTCTCTCCCTCTCTCTCTCCCTCTCTCTCTCCCTGACTTCTTCAACAACATCATTACGTCCTTTACCTTTCGTTGACGTAAGCACGCCACACACACACACACAACTAACTCTATCTTAAAGAGACATTCACCAAGTCCATAACAATAGGCAATGATGGCTGGCCTTGCCCGTGATGCCTGATTCCAATAAATGAATTCTTATTTTTGAAATGTATGGGGTTTTAATTTTTTTTAAAGATTTCTTTTGATATTTCAGGTTCCTTCTTAATCGTGGTGCATTTTTATTTTGCACTGTATGAGAGTTCTAAAAAATGTCTTTGAGAATTCATTAATTTGGTTGCTTAATTTGAATGGATGACATTAGAATATCTGAGTGGCAAGGATATCCTTTGATCTGACAGTAACAGAAAGAGGAGGGAACATTCTCAACAGTTGCTAAATCTTTGTGGAGGATTTTTCTTCAAGGTCAGCAGCTTACACCATTGCTTCACCACTGACTGCAAACATTGCTTAATCATAGACTAGTCATCTGAAAACTCTGTGATAGAATTACTTTGCTTTTCTGATTAATGGAGGAAAGCCCTAGCTTTGATTTAAGGAACCACTTCTAGTTCTCTTCAGGAGGAAACTGGATGAACAACAAACTTATTATTTCCTTACATGGCTCCTCCCACAATTTTTTTCCACAAATTTCCTTTTCTTCTTTGCAAACATTGAGTGTTTGCAGGCTGTTCATTTGCACTGCTTAAGTGCAATTTTGTCCTTGCTGAACATAGATACACTTCCAGCAAGACTTGAATGATGAATGATTTCTGTCCATAATCCAAGCTCTGCTGTTCATATATGTAGAGTCTCAATGGTTGTCTTTCTTTGAAAATGGCTAAGCCTCTGCCAGCTGATAGTTTCCATGACTACTTTTGAGCAGTTGAGCTTTTGGAGAAATAACATTTTATATCTGCCTTCTGTTTTCCTATATATGTTAAATTTACTACTTTAAGCAGTTTCCCATTTAGGATTGAGACTAGAGAAAAATTCTTTACAGAGGGTTGTAGATTTTTAGAATTGTGTATCCTAGGGGAGCAAGAATGTTCAGTTGTTGGGTCGGCCATGCATGAAATATAGATAGATGGATAGATTTTGGGACACCAAGGGAATTGAAGGATGTGAGGATTAGTTAGGAAAGACACAGGATCATCCATGAGTTGATGGAATAGTTGCAAAGACTTGAAGACTAAATGGCCTACTTATACCTTCTTGATTCTTATGAACCAAATGTGTCTTGTATTGTAAATGTGCATTATGAATTAATGAGCATCTGTTCCTGCATCAATTCTGAAGGAGTGGAATCATCAAACTATTTATTCTGCCAGATATGACCCAAAAATACACAGATAGTTTTGTTTTTATGGATTGAGGGTGCAGTGAAATGGGAGATGGTGAATTTGATCTCTGCGGGATACGGAAAATAAAACAAAGTTTTTTTAAAATGCAATGTCAGCATTACACTCTTCAGATTAACATATGACATAGGCTAAATATTAATTAGTGTTTCCTAGCTAAAAGAGAAGCATGTAGCAGATACTTTCACACAATACCCCTTCCCTCTATCTCTTATTGTTTTAACAAAGAACTATGACATGGCTTTAGCCACTTTCAGAGAACCCATGAGGCGAAACGGCTTCAGAGAAATGTAACCCTGGAAAAGTACCAAGAGCAGAGCTGTAAAACATTGCATCACCATGCTTGCTAACAATTTTGTTTTAGTTTAGTTCCTGCAGAAATCAGCCCTTCCCCCCCCCCCCCCCCCCCCAAATAGAAATTTGATTAGTTCAGGGCTTCTTTATTTGAAATGAATGTGTTTTGAGTAAATTGCAAATAAAACTAAATGCAAAATAAAACACTAGCCTTGATCTGTTTGGGTTGGTTCAAACAAATATTCCTAAGCACAATCAAACACTTTGCATAATTTTTTAACAGTTTTCTGAAGGTTAATGGGAAGATGACCAGACACGGTGATACTTAAAGTAATTTTGACTACTGAATCTGTCCTTGTAAATCCATCAGATTATTGCAAGTAGTTAATGTTTTTAACTGCTATTTTGTTTCAATGTCTTAAAAATGTTTTAAAAAATAAAATCATTCAGTATTTTCAGTGAGCCAATCACTTAATGTTTGAAATACAGGTCTAGCTGAATGAAACGGAATTCATGTTTTTATCTTGTACAGATTCCAGCACCAAAACGAGGAGAAATAGTGAGACAAATTGGTGATGCTCTGAGAAAGAAAATTGAAGTCCTGGGCAACCTGGTAGGTGTAATTTAGTAGAGATTTCTATGCTCTTTTTTTTTGAAAAAATATAATTTGTAAATTTGTATTTCACCATTTCAAATAGTTAATTTTATTAGTAGCCTTATATAGTTCAGCTTAGTCATCTTGCTTAAAAGATCAGCCAGAACAAGCAAGAAAAACGTACAAAAACCTATAAACATTTTGAAAAATTTAAAAAGAAAGTCATCAGTCACCCAACAGCTGGCAACAGCAGGCGAATCAATAGAATTTTCCTAAATTCCTTGCATCTTGGTTTTTATCTGTAACTTGATGAATTACCACTGGAAAAACTTTCACAAATCAGAAGAAAAAAATACAAAATGTAAAAATATTAGATGTACTTCCATTCTCTACTTATTCTGTTGTTCAGTCAGGGGGTCGAGCTTCCAAGGAAGCAAATGTTTGAGGTGATCCATTAAGCATTTCCGAAACTTTGTTTTTCAGTTTTCCAGCATCCGTTTGTTTTTTTACTTCAATAGCTTCCACACTAGTCAGGGAATGAAATAAGACCATAAGACGTAAGAGCAGAATTAGGGCATTTGGCTCATTGAGTCTGCTCTGCCATTCAATCATGGCTGATTTATTTTCCCTCTCAACCCTATTCTCCTGCCTTCTCCCTGTAACCTTTGACGCCCTTACTAATCAAGAATCTGTCAACCTCTGTTTTAAATTTACCCAATGACTTGGTCTCCACAGTCTTCTGTGGCAATGAATTCCACAGATTCACCACCTTCTGACTAGAGAAAATCCTCCTCATCTCTGTTCTAAAGGGACATCCTTCTATTTTGAGGCTGTGCCCTCTGGTCCTAGACCCTCCCACTACTGGAAACATCCTCTCTACATCCACTCTATCCAAGCCTTTCAATATTCGGTATGTTTCAATGCGATCCCCCTCATCCTTCTAAACTCCAGCAAGTTCAGGTGCAGAACCATCAACCGCACCTCATACATTAACCCTTTCATTCCCAGGATCATTCTTGTAAACCTCCTCTGGACCCTCTCCAATGCCAGCACGTCCTTACCTTAGATATGCGGCCCAAAAACTGCTCACAATATGCCAAACATGGTCTGACCAATGCCTTATAAAGCCTCAGCGATCTAGAAATCCCAACATGCATGAAGTGACTTCAATATTATTTGTTATCAAGGAGCATTATTAGCATATCCCAGATTTTTATTAGCCATTTCTACTTGTGGTTTTGTATGTTCAAAGTGAGGATAAGACTAATTTTTAGGGCCAGTGGAAGTAACTACACACTTGTATTAAGACAAATGTAGATCAACATATACAAGGTACTGTTTAGCAATGTTTCCAAAATGAAACCTTATACTTTAAATTGTTTTGTTTAATCTTAGCATTTTGCAATGCACTTCAAATGCTACTCTTTTATGTGTTTAAGGCAGAACCCAAAAGCTGAACAGTAAACAAATGTAAAATTGGATTTTCTGGAATGCTTTTACCAATATTTACATTTGAAGAAGAGGTTTTGAACAAAGGACTAAAATTTAAACATGTCTGCTAAATTGTACCTTTCAGTATCATAGAGTGCTAATGAGTTACTGGTTAAAATTTCCGTTGTGGATATCTCATCAGAGCATAGAAACAACATCATCCTCAGCAATTTACACCATTTCTCTGAGCGTTTTCCTTGATGTCATAGATAAAAAAGAGGATCCCTGGAAGTTCCTGTTGCCTTATTAAAGATGCATGCAAGTTTAATTTTTTTGTTGCTGCATAAACATGCACCGACCTTTGATGTAAACATGGACTGTTGATGTAAACAGCTACTCCCCGTGTTAAAGATTAATTATGGTGACAACAAACTTATCTAAATGGAAGAGATAAGCTCTCCATGCAGCAATTTCATGGTATCATCATTACAGATGCTAATTTTTTGCTCCACGTTCATTTAATTAACTGGATTTAAATGTGAGATTTGTACTCTTACCTCTGACCATTAGTTCATTTCTCTGGATTATTGGTTACTAAGGTGGAGAAAGGCAGTGTTAGTGAAATGACAGTAACAAGGTTAGAAGCACACCTTAGCATCAAGTTGGCTGCTGAGACTGCAATAAATCTGTTTAGTCTGAGATGATGGCTAGGGAAAGAATTAAATTATTGCTATGGTGGAGTTATGATAGGAGATAATTTTCAAGGTAGTAAGAGGCCGACAAACCAGTTTGCTCTTTGGGTCAAATATATTCTGAAGCAGTTGACCATTGAGGATTGAGATGAGAGAAAAGTTCTTTACAAATGGTTGTAGATCTTTAGAATTGGATATCCTAAAGGACCAAGAATGTTCAGTTGTTAGGTAGACTCACTTTAATTAGTATAAAGAATACAGAGAACAAGTAAAAGACCACAGAAGCTGGAAATCTGAAAATAAAACAGAAAATGGTGGAGAAACTCATGTGGTCAGGCTATCTCCATATACCAGAAGGTGTAAAGAAAGAAACAGTTAATGTTTCAGTTCAATGACTTGTACGTTTGATCTGATGTTACTTTTTTCTCTCTCTGCAGACCATAAATCTGTTTGTTTCTATGATTTTCTTTCACTTGTGATAAAGAAAGTTAAGTGTGCTATCTGAGATGTAATGGGGTTATACATTTTTTTAATGGAATCTGTTAGAATTTCTACCTTGGTTTGCAGAGGAAAAACACAAGTTAAGACCAGGTTTGAGGAATCTGGAGTGAGTGTGGTTGTATTGGAAAGGCAAGATTTTAAAGAAAATTAGGAGAATGTTTCCCTCAGTCCTGCATATTGTTTCTTTAAATCACACAAACAACATCTTTTAGTTTTTTTAGTTATTATCTGCTTTGTGCAAACTAGCTACCATGTTTTCTTTATTAAAACAGTGACTACATTTCAGAAAGTACAGTGACTGTAAAGCATTTTAGGATTGTCTTCTTTTAAGAAAATATGCTGGAATTACACATTGTTAACTGAATTATGGTGAGCTTTTTTGAATTTAAATTTATCCTAGCACTGTGAAAATTGAAATGGAAAATTGGCTTTGTGAGAGGTTACAAGAACCTATTTGAGGCATTAATAGAAGCATCTATGGGAGCTGATTTGTAATGTTGTAAAGGATTTGTATCACCTTTATTAATGGGTGTTGTTGCATAAAACCCAGAATAGAAATGTCTCAACATTCATGACTGAGAGCCTAATGTACCTGCAAACAATTAAATTTCCTTCTAATTTTTTTCTTCTGTTTGCTTTTTAAGCTTTCTTTGGAGATGGGGAAAATTTCTGTTGAAGGGGTAGGAGAAGTCCAGGAATATGTAGATATTTGTGACTATGCAGTTGGATTATCACGAATGTTTGGAGGACCTGTACTACCATCTGAACGTAAGTGAGGCTATATGTTTGAGCCTGTAATAGTGATGTGAATACCTATTGTATTGTTCTTTTGTTCTTTTCTTTCCATTTGCTAAATGCAGTCAAACAAAAGTTGCAGCTGAGATGTAAAAACAGAACTAATCCTAAATAAATAATCCAGATTTGGGGTAATACTTGTTTCACTACAGGAGCCAGGAATTTTTGTTTGACAATAGTAGGTAGGAATTTAATTTCTTACAAGGGAATATTTTTCACTTTGCAGTGACCATCAATCAAGTTATTATGAACAAAGTTTTCCTGTAATTGATTATTGTTCAAAGGTACTAAATGTTTGAAAGCAAGCATGCAGCTTGGTTGTTTGTAACAATTTCAACATTATTTTTGCAACTATCTTACTGAGTCATACATGTTCATTGGCAACTACAAAATGTTTCCTATTAGATTAATTCTATATTAGTTGAAACATTGTTATCTTATTCAAAATTGTAACTATTCACAACTGCCTTAATAAACACCCTTCTGTTGATATGATCAATAATCTCTTCAACTGTTTCCACATTTGTACTACCCCAGGTATTAAATTTAGAAACAATTTATATTTTTTCATTCTTTGGGGATCTAGGCATTACTGCACATCCCTAATTGCCTTGAAAAGGTGATGTTGAGCTGCCACCTTGATCTGCTGCAATCCTTCTGGTGAAGGAACTCTTACTGTACCATAATAAAAACAGAAAACGCTGGAAACTTTCAGCATGTCAGACAGCATTGTGGAAAGAGAAACAGTTAACATTTCAGGTTGAAGAACCTTTCATTAGAACTAGAAAAGATAGAAAACAAGTTATTTTTAAGTTGCAGAAAAAGTGAGAGGAGCGGTGGATAGGACGAAAGGAATGTTTCTGATAGGGTTTGGCCAGGATTGCCATGGGGAGAAGTTTTAGAGGTCATCTAGGTGTTGGGTTAATGGTGCAGCTGAGAGAAGAAAAAATAGAGCACAAGCTATGAGATGAGGGCAGTTAGGAGGTGAAGGTACAAACAAAAGAATGCGAGATGCAGGGCTATAGGATATCCGGTTGGTCGTACTGTGCTAGTGAAAGGAGAAAAAGTGAGCCAATATTATAGAGATTGACTTGCATCAGAAATGGCCAATTATGATACCGAAAGTGAGCTACTGAAGTTCTAGAATTCACAATTAAATCTAGAAGTCCACAACGTGCCCAGACAGAAGATGTATTCTTCCTCAAATTTATATTGGGACTCATTATAACAGTTCAGGAGGACACTGGGATCAGAATGGGAGTGGGATAGAATATGTAAGAAGTGGCAGGTAACAAGGAGCTTCAAGTCACCCCTGCAGACTGAATGCAGATGTTCTGAAAAGCAATTACCCAATCTGTGTTTGAACATAGAACAGTACAGCATAAAACAGGTCCTTCAGCCCCTGATGTTGTGCCAAACTAATTGAACCAATGACTCCTAATTAATCTAATCCCTCTTCCTCGCACATTGACGCATATTCTCTGAATATTCATGTGCCTATCTAAGAGTCTCTTAAATGGTCCTACGCTATCTGCCTCTACCACCACCCCTGCAGTGTGTTCCAGGCCCCAAATACCTGTGTGTGTGTGTGTGTGTGTGTGTGTGTAATAAAAATTTGCCTTGCACATCTCCTTTGTACTTTCCCCCCTCTCAGTTTAAATACATGGCCTCTAGTACTAGAACATTTCAATCCTGGGAAAAAGATGCTGGCTGTCTACTGTACCTATGCCTTGCATAATTATATAAACTGCTTTCAAATCTCCCTTCAGCCTCTGCTGCTCTAGAGAAAACAGTCCAGCTTGTCCAACCTCTCCTCATAGCACATGTCCTCCAAACCAGGCAACATCCTGGTAAACCTCCTCTGCACCCCCTCTGAAGCTTCCACATCCTTCCTGTAATGAGGTGACCAGAACTGAATGCACAACTCTAAATGTGGCCTGACCAGAGTTTTATAAAGCTGTAACATAACTTCCTGGCTCTTGAACTCAATGCCTAGAGTAATGAAGGCAAGTATGGCATAACGTCTTCTTTACCACACTATCAACCTGTGCGGCCACTTTTAGGGGGCCACATACCTGGACCCCAAGATCCCTCTGTTCATCAACGCTGTTAGAGATCCTGCCATTAACTCTGTACTCTCCCTTTGATGTTGGATCTCCCAAAGTGCAGCACCTCACACTTGCCTGGATTAAACTCCATCTGCCACTTCTCTGCTCATATCTGCAACTGATCTATATCCCGCTCTATCCTTTGGCAAACTTCTATGCAGTCCACAACACCACCAATCTTTGTGTCATCTGCAAACCTACTCTCCCACCCTACCACATTTTCATCCAAATTATTTTATACATATGAGACAAACAACAGAGGTCCCTGTACTGATCCCTGCAGAACACTACTAGTTGCAGACCTCTTTGATTTCTTCACTGTAGAGAGACAGTGTTACCGAATGCAGTACACTAGATTAGGAGTGTAAATGAATTGCTTCTTCACTTGGAAGAACTGTTTGAGACACTGGATAATAGGAAGAGAAGAGGTAAAATGACAGGTGTGGCATCTCCTGCAGTAGAATAGGAAGGTGCCTAAAGAAGGGCAGTGGTTGGTAGACGTGGAAGAGTGGACCAGGGGTCACAAATATGATGATTCTTTCAAAATGCTGAGGGGGGGGGAGAGGAAGATGTGTCTGGTGGTCGAATCTTGTTGAGCTGGCAGAAATTGTGAAGGATGGTCTGTTGCATGGGGAGACTGGTGGGATAGAAGGTGAGGACTGATGGAACTTTATCCTTGTTCCATCCAGAAGGAGGGGGGTTGAGGGTAGGGGTGTGGGAAATAGATGAGATGTAGTCAAGGGCTCTGTCGATCACGGTTCAGGAAAAAACAAGCACTTCTGTGGAAAATTTCATTGGAGCAAATGTGGTGGAGATTAAAGAACTAAGAGAATGGTTTGGAGTCCTTGAAGGAGGCAGAGCTGGAGGAAGTATGGAAGTCTGACCATTCTCCCATCTTGTACCTTAATCCATTCATTCTGATGTCTGTTTAATTGTGACTTAATTATTTGATGACAACCTGGTTCGATCCATTCTTAAATGAATAACCTTGAACTTGGGGTGACTATTATGGAACTGGTAAGTTAAAAGGAAGAGAAATCCATGTTTCAGTGAATTTGAATAACTGAAGTGGAATGTACTCTCAGACCAGGGGTAGAATTTCTGTGATGTTTCTCCCATTCACTCACGGTAACTTCAGTAGACCACCCCTCTCCCCCACCACTAACCCTGCAAATTATGTAATATCAGGAAAACTTCAATGAAATCATACAACTGTAGACTTGTATCATATCAGGGAATATGTTGAGCAATATTTGATTTTTTTTCCCCCCATAAAATCTTTCCAAGGTCCTGGACATGCTCTCATTGAACAATGGAATCCACTAGGTCTAGTAGGAATCATCACTGCATTTAACTTTCCAGTGGCTGTTTATGGCTGGAATAATGCTCTTGCACTCGTCTGTGGAAACTGTTGCCTGTGGTAAGTTATTTTGACAGTGATACATTCTGTGCTGTATTCAACATGCTTTTCACACTGATGTGTTTGTCTTAAATGCTAACATTTTTCTGATTGTATTACCTGGTTTATGAACATTCAAGAGGATGGGGCAGGGAAACTTATTGACCTTTCCAAGAGATGGGTTATTGGCTGGATGTTTTTTTTTCTCTCTCCCTCCACTTATGCAAGCTGCAAAGGTTCTGTGGTGTCCAGTACTTTAATGTAATTAACTCCACATTATTGCCTGGTCTGTTGAACAATGAATGACATAGGGTGAGACAAGATTTGATTAAGCTGTACATGCTTAAATATAGAACTGAATTGGGAATGCTTGATATGTGTTGAAGGGGTGAGACTGGGGCTTTGAGGATATTTGGAATGGGATTGGTGGAAATGCATTCCTCAGTACAGTAATACCTTGTATTAAAAATAAAAAAAATTTTCATTTACAAACTTCTGTTTGTAATGCAATTATACAATGGCAATGTTTATTAACAATACAATATTTATTAATAAGGCACTGGGGTGAATAATTTTTAGCAAAACAAAAGGGGAAAAGAGGTTCCAGGACAAGCTTGGCTGTAATGATTTTTTTTGTTATTTAGGGCTTTGTAATATAAGGTGTGCTCAGATAGAAGAACCCTAGAACCATAGAACAATACAGCACAATACAGGCCCTTCAGCCCACCATGTTGTGTCGCCCTTCAAACCACCTAAGACTATCTAACCTCTTCCTCCCACATATCCCTCTAACTTAAATTCCTCCATATGCTTATCTAACAATCTCTTGAACTTGACCAATGTATCAGCCTCCACCACTACCCCAGGCAGCGCATTCCATGCACCAACCACTCTCTGGGTGAAGAACCTCCCTCTGACATCTCCCTTGAACTTCCCACCCATTACCTTAAAGCCATGTCCTCCTGTTTTGAGCATTGGTGCCCTGGGAAAGAGGCACTGGCTGTCCACTCTATCTATTCCTCTCAATATCTTGTATACCTCTATCATGTCTCTCCTCATCCTCCTCCTCTCCAATGAGAACAGCCCTAGCTCCTTTAGTCTCTCCTTGTAATCCATACTCTCTAATCCAGGCAGCACCCTCTCCAATGCCTTTGGAGATGTGCCTTTTAAAAAATCCATTCTTGAGTTGTTTGCACTTCTTTCTTGTTATACATTTATACTTTTACAATGTAGTGGCTTGTACATTGTTTTAGAGGAGAATTAAGATTTAGTCCTGTCAAAGTATGACTGGAATTGCACATAGGTAAGGTCACTTTTATAAAGGACAACAATCCAACCAATTTCATGATCATTTTTCTGATACTAACCTACAAGTGACAAATTTTATTGAATTCAAGTTAATAACTGAATATTGTAAATTTGGTGACTCAGGGCTAGTAAAACATTGGCCGTTACATAAACGATCATTCTGATGATTAGAGTCAGATAGTAAATGCAGTCTTGCTGTTATCAAATCTGTGAATAAATTTTAAGAGAGATAATATTTAAAATAATCAATGAAACCTGTCTGGTCTGTCCCACACATGGAGAGAACATTTGCATAGTCACTGTTGCTATGATATGCATATTTATTAATATTTTTATCTTGTAATATATTGAGTTCTAGATTCAAGCTATGGACAGTCTCACCACTTTTCCACTTGCTTCTGTTTGCACCACAACTTTTCAGCCAAAGTGGTCAGCTTGTCTTATTCTTGTCTCTTGCCCACAATACGATGAAGTGTCTTCCTTCCTAGGTTTTGATGTTGATCCCTCTAGCACTAGGGCTTTGCCTCGATTTGTTCATTCTTCTAACGCTGGCTGTAGTTTTTTATTTTAATCCTGCTAACAGTGACACAACAATCAGAACAAAATACTAAGATAATGTAATAGAAACCAAATAATTTTATAAAGCTAGCTTGCAGGGTTTTGGTGAAAACTATTTTATAATAACTGGGTGTATACTGGAAGCATTATTTCAAATATACAGTCCTGTCGATGAATGGGAAATAGAGTCTTTTGGCAAAATAGTGTTTAATTTCTTATGGGAGTTAAAATGTTGGTACATGATGAATTATGCAATGAAAATAAAACACAATGGGTTGAAAATTTGCGGTGCAGTTAAGGTTGAGCAGTAAACTCCTGACACTAAATCAACCGTTCCTTTATCTGGAATTGGCAATCTTCTTTGCAAAGAGAAAGCTACTCAGTTGTGTACGTTTGCTTAGGTTCATGATAGTACCTCATCACTGAAATTAATTGAGTCTAAATTCTTTTATGTAAAGGAACAGACATGTAGGCAATTAGCAGAGGTAGATTAAAATTAAGGTTATAGTACTAAGGTATTTCAATTTCTGAATATTAACTATGATTGCCTCAGCGTAAAATGCTCGGAGGGTGGAGTATTTGAAGTTTGTCCAGGACAGCTTTTTGACACGGTATGTAAATAGACCAATGACGGAAGGAGCTTTACTGGACCTTATCTTGGGGAATGTAACCAGTCAAGCTGAAGGAGAGTCAGTGGGAGAGCATTCTGGAGATGGTGACCATAATTCTGTACATTTCAAACTCTACATCTGCACAATGGGAGGTATTCAAAGGAGAAATAGCATTCAGGGCCAACCTGTTCCTGTAAGAATAAAAGCCAAGGAAAACAGGTACAGTGACCTTTGGATGTCGAGGGATATTGAAGATTGGATAAAGAGAAAAAAGGAAGTACATGGCAGTTATAGAGGACTAAAGATAAGGGAGGCTCATCAAGAGTATAAAGTGTAGGGAGGCAATTAAAAAGAAAATTAGGAAGGCAAAGAGGGGCCACAAGGTATTACTAGCAGACAGCATTAAAGTAAATCTGAAGGCATTTAGTAGGTATATTAAGGGCAAAAGAATAACCAAGGGAGGAGTAGGGCCCATTAGGGATAACGGGCAATCTGTACGTGGACTAGAAGGTATAGGTGAGGTCCTAAATGAGTATTGTTTATCAGTATTCACAAAGAAAACAGACTTTGTAGCTGGAGGATTCGGTGAAGGTAAAATTCTAGTTCAAGTCTCCATAAATAAAGAGGAGGTACCCAATGCCTCAGAGGGCTTAAAATTGGATAAGTTCCAGGGTTGGATGAGAATTATCCCAGGCTGCTATGGGAGATGAGGGAAGAGACTGCTGGGGCTCTGACAGAGATTTAGATCTTCGCTGACCACAAGTGAGGTACCAGGAGACTGGAGGACAGCAAATGTGGTTCCCCTTTTCAAGAGGGCAGCAGGGAAATGTGAGCCGAACATCAGTAATAGAGAATTTGTTGGGGAAAAAAAAGTTTTGAGGGGGCAGGATTAATCACTTGGCAAGGCAGGGACTAATCAGAGACAACCAACATGACCTAGTCAAGGACAGACCCTGTCTGATCAAGCTGAATGAATATTTTGAAGAGGAAATGAAGTGTATTGAAGGGGCTAGTGCAGTAGAAGTCATTTACATGGACTTCAGTAAGGCCTTTAAGTTCTGTATGGGAGACTGGCCTAAATGTTAGGGCCCATGGGATCTGCGGTAAGTTGGTACATTGAATCTAAACTTTTCTTGCAGTGGAAAGAGGGCAGTAGTAGATGGCTGCTTTTGTACTGGTTGTTCATGATCTGCGATGTTCCACAGGGATCAGTGCCAGGGCCCTTGCTGTTTGTATTATATGTAAATGATTTGGATATGGATGTAGGAGGCATGATCAGCAAGTTTGCTGGTGGAATTGTTGATCTTGTGGAGAATAGTCTTGGGCTACAGGGTGATATCATGTGCTGGTAAAATGGTCTGAGAAACGTCAGATACAGTTTAATCCTGAGAAACGTGAGGTGATGCATTTTCTGAGTACCAATGAGACTAGGATATACATCATGAATGGAAGGGTCCTAGGGAGTATTGAGAACACAGAGACCTTGATGTATGTTCAAATATACCTCAAGGTGACAGTGCAGGTAAATAATGTAGCTAAGAAGGCATATGGGATGCGGGCTTCATTTGTCAAGGCATTGAATACAAGAGCAAGGAAGTTATGCTCTAACTTTATAAAAATTCAGTTAGACCTCAGCTGGAGTACTGCATGCAGTTCTGGTCACCACACAATAGGAAAGATATGACAATGCTGGAGAGGGTGCAGATGAGATTCACTAGGATGTTGCCTCGAATAGAGTGTTTCACTTATGGAGGAGCGACTGGATCTGTTTTCCCTGGAGTGGAGGAGGTTAAGAGAGGACACGATTGAAGGTATAAATTGAGGGGTGTTGATAGGAGAGACTGCAGGAAGCCATTCCCCTTATCAGAGGTAGATAAAACTAGAGGACATAGATTAAGGGTAACGGGTAAGAGATTTATAGGGGATCTAAGGGGGACCTTTTTCACCCAGAGGGTGGTGAATACCTGAAATGTACTGACTGAGAGAGTGGTAAAAGCAGAGCCATTGACAGCATTTAAAAAGTGTTTAGATGAGCAGTTAAATCACCGAGACGTAGAAGGCTATAGGCCAAGTGTTGGAGGATAGGGTTAATATGGATGCTTGTCCTCTGGTCGGCATGGACCTGGTGGCTGAATGGCCTGTTTTCCATGCTGTGTAATGTCATTGTGACAAACTTGGAGCTGCTGTAATTCCCAATGAAGTAATAGATAGTTTTTCTGCATTAACCATGGATTTCTGACAACAATTTATTGACATTACAAGTGCATTTATAATTTTTATACATCCATTTTATGTTTCTAGGAAAGGAGCTCCAACCACTCCTCTCACTAGTGTAGCTGTAACAAAGTAAGTTTTTTGCACAAACATTGTTTTGCTCTTGTTCATAAAGAATAGATTAATTGTTCTAAAATAATAAAATAATGTGTAATGATCTTCATGCATACTTTACCCCTTTTTTAATTAAAATATAAACAAAGCGCTGGAATCGCTCAGGTCTGATCTGTAAATTTTCACCTTTTTAAACAAATCTGTTTGAGCATATTAATGACCAGTTGTGTTCTAAGGGCTAACGTGTTCATTTTTAATATTAAGCTTAAACTACACTTTCAGATTGGTTTTAATACGTTTTTATCTTTACTGAATTCCCATTCTGACCTAGTTCCTGTTTCAAAGTCCTCATTCTGTCCTCAGATAGCTCCATTAGCACCTTGCAGTTGTTAGTTTTCTGATCCAGATTTATGTGAACTTGACTGAATTTTCTGGATTCATTTTTGTTTCATCAAGTGTGTTTCTACTTTGTAGTCATTGCAGTGATGTGTGAGTTCCTTCAATAGCTTGTTCCTATCAATTTTTAAATAAAAAAGCTGCAGAAAGAAAATCACATATCTATCAGTGCCTTTAAGGCAATTAAAACAGTCTTTTTCTTATCTTAATACAATGCAGGGAGCCATTTGACCCACTGAGTCCATGCCAGCTCCCAGCAGAGTAATCCCATTTATTCCGTTGCCCTTCTTATTTCCCTGTAGCTCTGCACCTTATTCTGTCACGTGCCCATTAATTTCCCTTTGATTCTTTGCCACTTACTTGCACAAGGGGTAAGTTACAGTAGCCACTTAACTTACCACCATGTTTTAGGGATGTAGGAGGAAACTGGAGCATCCATGTGAACTCCTCACAGGGAGAACATACAAACTCCATACATGCAGCACCTGACATTGGGATCAGACCTGTGTTGCTGGAGCTGTGAGGAGCAACCCTAACTGGTGCATCACTAGGCTGCTCTTTAATTATTTTTACACTACCTAATATCAAAATTAATCTCTAACTTTACAAGATGGTGTTTGTTATTTTTCTTTCTAGAATTGTTGCACAGGTCTTAGAAGATAATAAATTACCTGGAGCCATTTGTTCCCTAACCTGCGGTGGTGCTGACATTGGGTAAGTGAAGGGTGAATATTAACTACAAGCCAATGCTGAAGTTCGTTCTCTGGAATTTTTCGGGTTATCATCTGAGTGAATGACATTCTGCATAGCAGACTAAAAGTATTTGAGGAAAAGAATATATTTAATTGTCTTTTGTTCCCTCGTGGTTGCCCTAGATGTGTGTAGCTGCAGAGCACCAGTGATCATTTTGCTCCAAACTTACTTGCCTGGTGCAGCAGACAGGCCATTGCATGTTTTTTGAGTTAGAGAACGTTGCTCACTCCATTTAGAAACCCGCTTTAAGGTGGCTGGCAGTTTAGCTGAGGTGAGGAAAGGCGATTAAAGGTCCTGACGTGAATAGCTGAATGATCAGTAGGGCAGGAGTGAGGAGGAATAAAGGTAACCAGCTGTATTGGGTAGGGAAAGGGGAACAACTGGGATCGACGATTTGGGGGCAAATTCTGCAAATTTCGTGAATTGACAAAGTTTATTGTAATAATAAGATGGGAAGGTAAAAAGAAATTAATCAAAATAGCGATTTTGAATGTAAAATACAAACATTTTGGGAAAGAATGGTACAATTCAAGGAATATCTGTACTGTTATGTGTCATGGAGGCATTACCATTTGGAAGGAATTGTGCAATGTCATATTACTGGCTATATTGATATATTGACCAATTTCCTGTTATATTAACCAAATTGCATGGATTTCTTACAGTACATTTCTGGCCAAAAGGGATTCATTTGGTCAAATTCCTCCTCTCATCCCTGTCCCCAGCGGGGATGAAAATCTGATTTACTCCTTATTTTGAGTAGTTTATCTGGCATCATTCCCCATCCCCCTTCCCCATTACTCCCTATTCATTCACTCATAACCTACTCTTTCCTATTAAGTTGTATATCTTGCTTCTTTTGTCGATGACTTCCCTGCAGCACCTTTCCAAATCCCATCGCCACCCATATCCGCCAAAGCACCACTTCTAACTTAAATTAATCTTGATTTCCTATATGCAGTGCTACAGGATATTATGCATTTGAAAAACACCTACATTGTAGAAATGGGAGAATAAGTGTTCACAACATGTGTTTATGTCGGACACTGTGGCAAAATATTCCAATGCACTGCAGAGGAAAGTTTTTAACAAAATTTGACATGCAACAATGAAAGGGGATACTAGTGAAGCTGATCATAACCCTGATCTGGGACCATTATGAGATGTAAATTAAAGCAGCTTGACAGGTTGAAAGGTTTCTGGAGGAAATATCCTATCATTGTAATTTGGCAGTTGAAAGCAGAGCAGCCAGTGGTGGAGTAGCTAAGTTCACAGGTTATTGGTTAAGAGACTAGAAATTGGATGAGGACAGATATCTCAGAGGTGTGTCCTGGCTGTTTGTGGAAGGCTAGCAGATGGTATTGAATTGGTTTATTATTGTCACATGTAATGAGGTACACTGAAAAACTTGTCTTGCATACAGATCAATTCATTACACAGTGCATTGAGGTAGTACAAGGTAAAAACAATAACAGAATGCAGAATAAAGTGTAACAGCTACAGAGAAAGTGCAGTGCAGGTAGATAATAAGGTGCAAGTCATAATGAGGTAGATTGTGAAGTCAAGAGTCCATTTTATCATACTAGGGAACTGTTCAATAGTGGGATGGAAGCTGTCCTTGAGCCTGGTGGTATGTGCTTCCAGGCTTTTGTATCTTCTGCCGATGGAGAGGGGAGAAGAGAGAATGTCCGGGGGTGGGTGGGGTCTTTGATTATACTGGTAGCTTTACTGAGGCAGTGAGAAGTATAGACAGGGTCTATGGAGGGGAGGCTGGTTTCCGTGATGTGCTGAGCTGTGTCCATGACTCTGCAAGTTTCTTGTGGTCACGGGCAGAGCAGTTGCCATATCAAGCTAGGATGCTTTCTGTGGTGCAGTGATAAAAATTGGTTAGGTTCGATGGGGAGTGCCAAATTTCTTTAGCCTCCTGAGGAAGTGGAGGTGCTGGTGAGCTTTCTCAGCCATGGTGGTCTACGTGGTTAGACCAGGGACAAGGCTTTTGGTGATGTTTGCTCCTTGGAACTTGAAGCTCTCAACCCTCTTGACCTCAGCACCGTTGATGTAAGAAGGAAAATCTACACCATGGAGGTTTGGAAAATGATGGTGAAGATTTTAAAAACCTACTATTGCTTAATCCGGTGTCTTTGTTGGTCACTGAGCAACTAGCCTTGTGTGAAGTTCGGGCATGGAAACGGAGTTTTGTATGATCTCAAGTACTACTGCTGGAATAAAAACAAATTAAAAACAGACTATATGTCATGATGAGGTGCTAGAGGAGGTAGTGGTGATCAAGAAGCAGGATGGATAGACTATTATCAAGGGCAAATGGGATTGGCCTTGTGACTTCAAGAGTTGATTTGGTACTGTGAATGTAAATCTCGGATGATCTTGTAAGGGATTTTAGTTAAGATGGGTACTGCTCTGGGAAGGGACAGCATGTTCCAGGGATTTGGAGAGCAGAGGCAGGTTGGGGATGGAGAGAGAGTTTGCTCATTGGATTAGTTAAACTTGCCAGGTGCCAACAGGGTAAACTTTCATGAGTACATAATTGAGTATTCTGGAAGGTGATTGACATTCTAAATTTCTGTTTTTATTACTTTCAGTATTGCAATGAGTAAAGATGAGCGAATAAACCTCCTGTCTTTTACTGGAAGTACAAGTGTTGGAAAACAAGTATCCTTAGTAGTTCAAGAGCGATTTGGTAAGGGGTTAGCTGCATCAGTGAGCCCTATGTTTTTTTTCCATTGAAGCTGGTAACTTTAAAAAGGATTGCATTAGTTGTTCATGATTAACAGTTATGTGAAAAATGATTATCCTTTTTTTCTTTACCTTTTAGGGCGACAGCTTCTGGAACTTGGTGGCAATAATGCTATCGTTGGTAAAGTATCGAAGTATTTGGAGCATTGTAATATTTTAGCCCAAAGCCGTAAAGTCAGGTTGAAAATATAAAATATTTCCAGTTCCTCCATTCGAGCTCCATACTCAGCAATATTTGGTAGGCCACCGTCAGATCATCAAAAACTGGATTAATTGTAAATCCACATGGCAATGGGAATGAAGCAATCCTTAATGTGATTGCACTGGAGATGGTGCAGAGATGTTGCCTGGGATGGAATGTTTCAGTTGTGAGGAGAGACTGGATAGGCTAAGTTTGTTTTCCTTGGAACAGCAGAGGCCGAGCAGGGTGCCTGATAGAAGTGTACAAAATTATGAGAGGCATATGTAGGGTAGACAGTAAGATGGCAGAGGTGTCCAAGACCAGAAGGCACAGGTTTAAGGTGAGGAGTAAGAGTCTAGAGATGATCTGTGTAAGGATATTTTCATCCAGAAGGTGATTGCAATTTGGAACACACTGCTTGAGAAGGTGCTGGAAGCAGGTAGTTTCACAAGATTTCAGAAGCTTCTGGGTGAATATTTGAATCGCCAAGACGTGGCAGGCTATGGTCAAAGTACTGGTAAATGGAATTAGTATGGATAGGCACTTGATGGTTGGCATGGACGTGGGGCTGAAGTGCCTATTTCTGTGCTGTACGACTCGAAAAGGTAGAATCAATATTAGCTTGTGTATCATCAGATTAGGTGAAAGTTGATTCCAGTGCCCCATACACCACCCTATCCTCTACCTGAGCTGCTGAATTAACTTGATGATGTACAATTGGAGTTGTGTTGGGAGTTTCACTGTTTAAAAAATCATCTCTTTCCCCATCACTGATTACATGAATAAAACTGTTAAAAGAAAACTTTGGTTTTCTTTTTCTGTTGTATAGTACATTTTGGCTGCCAACTATAGCTTAGTTTAATGTTCAGCATGAACTATTTTTAAATAAATAATTTAGTAAGACTTTAAAAAAATGGCCAGTAATACATAATGGATGAGCTGAAATATGCATGTCATTCTGCTGACTAAAGCACATTTAAATATAATTGAAATTATGTGGGCCTGCCAACATAGTCTCCAGCCAATATTTGAAGATTCAGTGGGAGTGTACCTCATTTATAAGAGGCTGGCAGATATGATGCTTGAGTGCTTTTGGTAGCCTTCTGCCCCAGGACACCATTTACAAGCTGTGGCTCTGATTAGCTCCATTAAGGGCTGATTTAGGAAGTTTCTGTTAAACTTCATGTATTAGCTTCTAGGCACACTTGGGTCTGGATTGTACCAGTGAAGCCCATGTGCATACCTCTGGAGTTGGGTTCCTTCACCCCCTTACGATTGGGATAGCAGAATAAGACTTAGTCTGTGCAGATGCACTTTGCTTCGAGGATGCTCGTCAGAAACATAGTCAAAGTTGAATAAAATAAATTAGAATATTATACCATGTGATATTTCTGTGCTCCACTGCCCATCTTACCATACGAGTATCTGAGGAGCTTGCATTGTTAAGCAGGAAAGTCCTTCAGATGCTCTGTTGACAAGGATCATCTGTTCAATGCAGATTCATTGCCAGGTTGGCCTTTCAGGTTGTCTGTTAAAATGTTAACATTTTTGGACTTTAATTTATGGAAGGTAATTCTAACTTTGGAAAAGAGCATTTGTGGTGATGCTTTTGTCTGCTCACAGAACTTTTTTTACTGCAGCAGTGGGTGATCTGGCAGGGTGACTCCGGGTCCGTGAAGTTGTGTGGGGGTGGAGGGTGCAAATAAAAAGGCAGGAGTAGCCGGACCAAGAGGGAAGAAGTAAAGCGTGGTTGTGGAGGAGGGAGGACTATGCAGAAAGTCAAACTCTCTGTGGGTCTTCATTAAGAATAATTGATCTGAAGTGTCTCCACTCACAAGGTCAAATCAGTTATTTGACTTGCTGCCCATGCCTGGTTGTGGGTTCAACACCTTTGATTGTCAAGGCCACCAAGGCACTTCTATGCCCTGCACAGCTTCCAGGTAGCTCCGGTGACTTGTGTTACAGTTTGCAGTACACTGGTAAGCCAGGGAAATTACTACGGTTGTCTCTACATTTAGCAGCTGAGCATTATGGAATTCACCTCCCTGACTGCCTCGCCAAGTTGCTGCTTAAACTTGTCCCTTTGATTAAACATTTGATCATCAGCCATTATCTCCTTGTGTTGCTTAGTGTCAATGTTTTGCTTGATAATCTCCTATAAGCACCTTGAAACATTTTTATTACTTTAAATAAGCTGTATGATGGAAGTTATTGCTGAAGATGTTATACACAACATTTAAAAAGAAAGGGATAAATATTTGAGTAGAGAAGTATGCAATGATGTAGTGATGTGTAGGAATGGATTTTTAGTGAAACCACCCACCCATCACAATGCTCTGTGAGGGGTACTCCAAACTCTGAGTATGCTTCCAGTTGAGCAACCACTGTTTCATTTGGTTTGTGGAGGCGATTTTGAAATGCAAGTCTAAGACAGTTGATACCTTCATACAGAACACAAAGGAATGTTTATCTAATCCTGTGGTACATTACCTGTGTCAGTAATTGTAAAGGTCCAGCAATGTAGTATCATTAGCAGTTTACCCTTGGGTGCCTAAAATCAACCCTAGACCAGTTCATTTTCTACTGTAGGTATCTTCTAACCTGAATAAATTCCAGTAAAGAACAAGACGCATTGGTAAATTGATTTTCAATTACCCCGATTAAATAGAGAATATACATTATGTACAGTTTTTTTCAATTGGCAGATGTATCACCAAGTTGGAAAAAAATTATCACTCTATTTGCCACACAGTTGAAAAATCAATTACTGGGTAGGCCAAGTCCCTATATTTTATTTAAATGCCTTGTGTCATTTTGATAAGGTAGTTACCCTAACTGTCAGGGTTGCCATCTTTTGTACAAGGTCCTGTATGCTCCTCCCTTGCTCTCCCAGCCAGGTCCTGTCTGCTCTCCCGGGTGGATGTAAAAGATCCCATGGTATTACTTTGAAGAGGAGCAGGGGAGTTATCTCTCCTGTTGTAATCAATAGATGTTCCTTAACCAAGACCGTTGTTACATAGAAACATAGAAAAACTCCAGCAAAATTCAGGCCCTTCGGCCCACAAAGCTGTGCCAAATGTGTCCCTACTCTGGAAATTACTAGGCTTACCCATAGCCCTCTATTTTTCTCAGCTCCATGTACCGATCCTTTCTGAAACCTTTATATGCAAATTAGCTATATAGTGCTCCCTATATGAGAGCAGTAACTATTGTTCAAGAATAACTTGAATAACTTCAAGGGCAACTTCACGCAGAGGGTTGTGCCTATACATATACTAGAGGAAGTGGTTAAGGCAGATACAGTAACAAACATTTAAAAGACACTTGGACAGGTACATGGATAGGAAAGGTTTAGATGGATATGGACTAAACACAGGCAAATGGGACGAGCTTAGGTGGATATCTTGGTCGGCATGGATGAGTTGGGCTGAAGGACCTGTTTCTGTGCTGTATCAATCTGACTCTATGACTCTAAAACTTAATCATCACGTAGATTGCTTTGGGATGCCTAAGATTTCAAGGCTGAGAAAGGGGTTTTATAAACCTTTGTTGCTGCTGCTGCCTCTATCTCTCAGTGTTGTAAAATGAGTGGTTGACTAAGGAATTCCAAGTTTGGAAGATGAAAACATTTCAAGGAGCTCATGTGCCATCTTCTGGTAAAAATCAAGAACTGCAAGACTTCTAAATTGATATTAGAATTGAAGCTTTCTCAATTTGTTCTGTTTTAACTAAGGTTTATTTTTGAGTTCACTTGCAGAAATGCTGATAAGGATATTTCAGTAAATTTTATTTCTCCCACTTTGCTGGAAATTAATTAAATTTATTATGTTTGTAATAGTCTTTACAATTTTTTATTTCTCCCAGAAAAGGAACAACATACAAAATATGCATCCATTGGACATGGTGCAAAGCCTTACAAATAGAAACATTACAAGACTGTACAAAGCATTACAAAAAATTACAAACTGTCATTTGTGGGTTGTACTGTATTTCTGAACTCTGGAATCAGTGCTGTTTAACTTTCCCAGCCTCCTAATTAATATAACCTGTATTTTAACTAAGAACACCCAGTTAATTTGTTCTTGGAGAGCACTTCACCTCATTTTGTTTAAGTGCAATTGTGATGTTGATTATTTGAGAAAATGTTGATGATTCAGAGAACATGTACGTAATTGGCTAATGAGCTTCATGATAATTCATCATCCGTAGGAAGCCAAATGTTAACCCAAAAACACAAATATGTACACACTGAAGATTGATATACACTAATTATTATTTAAGTGTTGAAATGAAAACAAGATTGTGCAGTTAAAGTTTTGTAATTTAGTTTTTTTCAAATAACTAATGCCCCATGTGAATAGAAGTGTTATTCCTAAATGCACAATTTAAAGCATTTAATTGCATCTCTGTAGGTCTGAGCATTGAAGCATCTGACTTCAAACATGTTCATGGGTCATCCTTTTGGAAATCAAGGTAGTCTTTGGTGCGGTGTCTGGAGACCAAATGTCTGATGGAAAATTTTGATGTATATCAGGATGTGTGGGTTATGATTACTTTGGCAATGTTTGATTGTATTTCTTCATGGGATTTGACTAGTATTGTCTTTTTCCTGGCAGTGTTTGATGATGCTGATCTAAATATGGTAATTCCATCTGTTATGTTCGCTGCTGTGGGAACTGCAGGGCAGAGGTGCACAACAACCAGACGTCTGGTGAGTTGTTACACCGCAGTTGGTACAAGCTTCCTAGTAAATATTTTCTGGACTAAACAATCAGTCATTTTTAATGCGGGCTTACTTCCTTAAACAGGAAAGAAAGAAACCATTGGCTCAAACTTCAATTTAAGAATTGCAGTTCAGCAACGTGAATCAGATCCTACTCTTCCTTTTTTTTGTTTTTCTTATAGTTTTTACATGAAAGTATTCACGATGAGGTGGTGGAAAGACTTAGCAAAGCTTATAAACAGATCCGAATTGGAGATCCATTGGACCGTAAGTTTAAAGAAATATTATTGTTCAGGTTGAAAGCCAATGCTACCAATAATTTATTTGAGTATGAACATAATCACAATGATTTGTCCCTCGTTAAGCTGCTCAGGAAATGCACTGAATTGCCTGCTTTACAATGAAGAGAGGAAACAGGGTCAACAGTACACAAAACTTACAAGCCAGGATCTCCATTGAAGCAAGCAAGGCAGATAGCAGCAATGTTCAGAATTTAGTAGTGCACTTAAATGAGCCTGGAGAAAAGGTTTAATTTCTCCACCTTGTACAAGAAATAGTTAATAAAATTATTTAATTTCCTTGGCCATCTGTGATCAAGGTCATTGGAGATTCATTAGTTTCTTTTATAATTCTTCTGTTTTCCTTTTGTCATGGCTGTTTCTGATTGCTGTAATGTAGTAAAATTTAGTTAAGATTAGATAGTATAAAGCCTACACTTGCTTTCATAACTATTGAAAGATATGCCTGTAATTCCTGATGTTTGGTCTTCCCATCAGGGGTGATGTGAATCAACCAGTTATAGCAAACCACCAGCTCACTCACCTTTTGCCCCCCACACTGTTTCTCCTTGCTTGTTAGTCTTCTGCTTCCTATTCTTGGCCACACAGCCCTCCGCTTAGCTATCCCTGCCAGAGCCGAATTACTATCTGTACTCTGTCACCTCTTGTGGCCCAGTCAAAAGCAGGACCAGATGGAGATTACCGGTGGTAATAATAGATGCTATAAATTCTGTGTGCCAGCTGCCACTTTTTTTGTCACATTTTGTACCTCCCAGCTATTGCCCAATATGGCAGCCTGCCAACTCTGGCACCGCACAATCTGAGTCCGGACATCAACAGTCCATAATTACATACAGCTTAAGAGAGAACCTACTGATTGCACAGATTTACAGGGTAGAGCATTTCATATACTGACATTATAAGGATTAGCTGAAACTTCTACTGGATAAACTGAGATCATGTGAGTTCAGCAGCAAAATTAAGGGGGAAATGAGAAGCATGTAGATGTTACCAAAAGGTTTACTTCATATCTCCTTACAAATGTTGAAAAATAATAGCACAATCTGCGGCACACTAATATATTGGTCATTGGTGATGGTCATCCTCTGTTGAAGAACGAAATGGTATCATAACACATGTATTCTGTACTTTAGACTACTTTCTTCCCAAGTCGAGTAAATAATGTTTTATTTGTTTCAGCTAATACTTTATATGGCCCCCTTCACACTAAGCAGGCAGTGGATATGTACAAGAATGCAGTGGAACAGGCTAAACAGCAAGGTGGCAATGTGGTTTATGGTGGAAAGGTAAGACATCTGTCACTAGAGGACATGCACTTAAGGTGAGGGGGGAAAGTTTTAAGGAGATGTGCGGGGCAGGTTTTTTACACAGGGCATGATAGGTGCCTGGAACAGGCTACCAGGGGTAGTGATGGAAGCAGATATGATAGTGGCGTTTAAGAGGCTGTTAGACATGTGAATTTGCAGGGGATGAAGGGAAGTGGATCATGGACAGGCAGAAGAGATTTAGTTTAATTCGGCATTGTTTGGAGTAGACATTGTGATACCTGCAGTTTGAACAAATAGTTTACAATGTGAACTGAGAAAGAGGAACATTGGGATAATTGGTTGCCGATGAAGGATTTCTGCATCCAAGGGAGTGAAGTAAAAGCAGAAATGAGCAATTCTGGGGAGGTGGTAATGAGCAGTCTTGTAATGGATGAATAATTTTTGGCAGGTCTTCAGATTGTTCAGCTGAAGAGTGTAAAGTTGATGTCAGACAAGTAATCTGACAGTAAGAGAAGTATCAGTTTCTACTCATCACTCAGTGTAAGCACACTGCACTTGTGCTATTTTCTAATAACTGGGCTATCTTGTCCTGTAACCAAATTTAAGGAAATCTTCAATTTGCATATTGCTGCTTCAGAAAGACAGTATGCCAATCAATCAGTATGTAAGAACATTGCTCAGTTGACTTGGACTGAATTGGCAAACTCCTTCTGCAGGAGAAGCCAAGGGGAGGAATATCCCAGCTTGAAATTGAGTTTGAAAAATCTTATTGTTTTCTTTGGATTTTGCGATCTGTTGTAACATAAGCAAATTATATGAACTAATATTGATTCTGTTGTATTGTGATAGGCAATTGATCGTCCAGGAAACTATGTAGAACCAACTATTGTAACTGGCCTTCCCCACGATGCGACCATTGTTCATACTGAGACATTTGCACCCATTTTGTATGTTCTCAAATTTAAGGTAAAGTGAGTTTATTGTTTGAAAGAGAGCACTTTAAAATACAGCAAAATGGAGCATTGAACTTTTGAATGTTCTGATTTATTTGCATTTAATCATATAGCTCTATTTGAATAAAATACTGACTATGATTAGTGAATGCATTGTCACAGCTTTTAGTTACCACTTCACTATAATAAAGAAGTTTAATTATACTCATTTATGAGTCTAATTAAACTTTATTATAGTGTAGTGGTATATGCAAAATCTTTGACATTGATTCAAGATTAACATGTAGTACATAATTTGGACAGAACATTTGTTTTCCTCTTTATATCTCTTATCACTGTATTACCTTACAGTCTGAGGAAGAAGCATTTGCATGGAACAATGAGGTTAAACAGGGTCTCTCCAGCAGCATCTTCACCAAGGATATAGGTAGAATGTTCCGCTGGCTGGGGTAAGCACTTTAAATTTATTTCCGAGCAAGCAATTTGCAGTGATTTACTTGCAAGCTCAGAAGGACTGCACAAGCTTAGTTGCTCTGTAAGAATAAAATAAAAAGCACTTGAAAGAACTTGTACTCAAACCTCCACCCAATACTGATCCTTTCCTTATTTTTCTCTTTTGTTTTAACCTGGCTCTCCTCTCTGCACGCCCCCCCCCCCGCCCCCCACCACCACCACCATCAATAGTATAAACATTCAGAGTGTAATTTGTTTTTAAGAGATCATTTTGTTGTTTTTCCATCTGTTGCTGCAAAGTTGTGAAATAAAAAGATGGAAATGCATTAGGCCACTCAGCATCTTTTTGCTTTGAGTTGATCTCTTATTACATAATTTAACTTACTTTTTCTTTTCAAATTTTGAATGAGCAGAAATGAAGTTCAGTTTTTATTTCAAACCTTATTTATTTTGCATTTGGTCTGAAATTGTATTCGGCATCACAGTTCAGAAAGTACAGCAAAACCTGATAGAATATGGATTTTTTTCTAAAGATCTTTCTGGTGTAGCTTTTATTTATCATTTTTTTTCTGTGAGTTACTTTCTAATAATCTTTTTCTTGTTTCTGCTTAGACCCAAAGGTTCAGATTGTGGAGTTGTAAATGTCAATATTCCAACCAGTGGAGCTGAAATTGGAGGAGCCTTTGGTATTCTTTTTATTATATTTGCAACAGGGACTTTCTTAATTTACAACTTCAAAATCATTTTACTTGTATATTTTTAATGCATATTAAATGTGTTGCATAAATAATAATCTCCAGATCAATCAAACACAGAATTGTAGTTTGTCATTGGAATACATGTGGCAGAATAAACGCATCTGAATTGAATGGTTCAGTAAGGAAATGGGGAATCTACAAAACTATGGACACAAACCTCTGGTCCATCTAATTGTTCCACAAAATCATGCACCTTGCTAACAGGTGATTCCTTGTTACTCTTCACAGGGTATTAAACCAGCTGATCTCTACATATGTACCTATTATTGCATTACATAGCTTTACACAATTTGACAACAAGTAAGTATGCAAAAGTGAGATCAAATTGAAGTTTCCTTGATTTATAAACCCACTGAATAGTGTACACATAAACAAAGGCAAGTTTTTTGGCCTTGTCCATCACATGTTTAACTCTGCTTTTATGTTCTGTAATAATGAATTCTAAACTACTGAGAGGATCTTTTGCCCCTGTTTTATTCTATCCTTTTGTGGTAGATTGGCCCAGTGTTCTTCACTCTACATATGCAGAGTCTGGTGGGAAAATCAGTTGCCTTAGATTAGTGTTAGCTCTCGTTTTACACTCTGATGATTATTACTTATTGAATACAATGAGGCCTTACTTAAATAATCTTTTGATTGTTAGCATCTTCCTGCTTTTGGATTTTGCCCATGCTAACATTCACTAATTCCTAAAGAAATTATAGAAAGGCTTGTTTGATACAAAGATGAAGCAAGATACATTAAGTGTGAAAATATTTGCACTTGAGTGTGGTGACATTTACAGCCTTTGAGAAATGGTTTTCAAAGCTGCTTTTAAACTCTCTAATTCTCATGCAGCAGTGATCTAAGCAATCAGGTGGCGATTTGGTGACACTTTGACCTTTTAGAGATGATACGTGTGTCTCACAATGGATGTACAGTGAAACTAATAATCCACTATCTCACTTTTCATAATTCATGATGGTTTAGCATCTGGCCTACCAGCTTCTGTTTCCTGTGTTGCCTTTATACATACCAAAGCTCTGATTCCCTTGCTCTTTAAATTAGCTGGGGCTCTGTTTGCTGTGCTCCTTTTAAAAACACTTGGTTCAATGGAACATTTCTTTTACTACTGTGTAACGTTTTATATTAAAATTATGTTTGTGTATTAATAAGAGTAATATACAATAGTCCAAAAATTCTGCTAGACCAGCACCATTAAAGTCCCATGATGCTGTTATTGGAGTGTCACTGAATTGTCATTTTTAAGTTGACATCTCTAGACATTATCGATGCAAGCTCTGCAGCCTTCATTTTTTTCTTGAATAACCTAAGAAATGTGAATGTTTGTAGGTGGAGAAAAACACACGGGTGGAGGCAGAGAATCTGGCAGCGATGCTTGGAAACATTACATGAGGAGGTCTACCTGGTACGTAAGTGGATAGTTGGTTGGCATTACTCTGAATGACTAGAATATGAATAAGAGAATAGATAAAAACAATTTTAAAACATACTTAGAACTTTAAATCTCCAATTTTACACATGAGAAAGAGGATCAGGATTGTTTGAGCATGCTCTCTCATTCAGAAAGATCATAGGCAATTTGATCATTGGCCTCAATTTAGTAAATGTAATGTGTTTCAAGATTGATGTCCTGAAAATTGATGTCCACATTTGAAACTAGCTTTCTTTGTAATCTGTAAAATCAGGAGTTAAAAAAGAAACTAGCAGTTATCCCACGGGACTTGTCACAGTCTGCATGATGTTGTGTTTGTCACAACAGAACAGTTACACCATTTGAGGCCCAGTGTATTATTGTGCTGCTGAAAACTGCCTGCATGTAACTTGGTAAATTGTTGGGAGTCCACAAGGTGCAACCGTACCTTCACTGGAAGATTAGAGGTTGAATGGCTGATGCTCAGTTCAAATACAGGTCAGGTTGAGACCCAAGGTCAATTAGAATGTTTCCTTGATGTGTAAACTCTTTGTTGTTTTTTCCTTATTCCATTTTCATAGTTCTGCTTTAAAAATAAAATATACCAAGAAACGCCCTGACATAGGTTGGCCAGATGAGTTCCGAGCATGTGATACATGGGTGTATGCATACAGGGCCAGATATTCCACATAGTCTGTACTTTCTTATGTACACTGGTCCTGTGCTTGGAGCTGAGCATGCAGTCCCTGGAATGAGAGCACTAATGCAACCTGTGCTTGAAGGGGACATTGTGGCATTTTATATGTAGAGATTCCGACAGCAGTGTTGCACCAGACACCCGGACAAGCCCCTGTCTCAGCTTGGGCTCTTGCTGCAATCAATAGGGCATAGCCAGGCTGCCTGTGACAGCTGATGCTGGTGAGCAAGATGTGGGGCTGGGGGCTGCACCTGCAACAGCACAGTGATTGTGGGCTGTTGCTGGGGACTGCTAGCAGCTCTCCTGTGTGTTGACAAACCAGCCAGATATTTTTGTCTCTCTCATCACCGCCTTTTGGGTGTGATGGAAGCCACCCAGTGTTGAGTATGTTGCTGTAGAGAGATCAATGGGCTGGGGAGATCTGTGCAGTCAGACATAGAGGCGGGGGTTGGGGGGAACAACACATCCCTCCCATCAAATCCAACTGAAGGTGATGAGGAAAGCTGTTAGGAATTGTGTGGATTGTAAACGCAAGGGAGCAGCCGCTGCCAGTTGCCGCACCTCTCAATACTGAGTGACCACACAGCTCACTCCAACTTGTCCAACAGAAGCCTTCACGGGCAATCTCTCACTGAATCCTGGCTGACCAGACTGTGAGACTATCAGATGAGGACAGGGGTTTTTTCTGGGTTCCCAGCACAGCACACCAGTGGGCAGACTGGGAGATGGCTTTGTTTAAGCATAAAAGAGTAAGTACCTGTGAGTTTTGAGATTGGATCACCAACAGTGCTAAAATGAAGCAAAATAGTGCCAAGTGGGGTACTAGGTGCTTTGTATAAGTCTCATATTTTGTGAAACAGCAATAAATCATGCTGAACGGATTGACAGTATTCCCCTGGAACTTGAGGCACTTCCAATGAAAGTCCTACTTTTTCATGCAGCCTCCTCCAGCCCTGCCTTTCCCAACAGCATCTTCCCATCACAACAGACCCACCTGTGCTTTTGTTCTTTCTTTTGTGCACAGCACTCCTTGCTCACTCCTGGTATCAGTGCCCATTCCTTCAGCTTCTAGGCTCCATGCTCTGGAGGTGCACCTCTGAGACCTTCTGCCATATGCTTCCCTCTTGTCCTTTAAGATCATCCTTAAAACCAACAATCTGGACTAACCTACAGTTTTGATGAAGGGTCTTTGACCTAAAACATTAGCTCCTTTTCTCTTTCCACAGATGGGCATGACCTGCTGCATGTTTTCAGCATCCTCTGTGTTATTTTCAGATTTCCAGTGTCTGCAGTTTTCTGATTTTCAGCTTTGACTAAGCTTTGGGTCACCTCTTCTGATAATAACTTCATTGACTTGGCGTCTACTTCTTTCTCATTTTGCTACATGAAATGCCCTGGACATTTTTCCACATTAAAGGAACTTTTAGAAATCAATACGAGCTGTTGCATGTTGAATATTGCAAATACCAACCTGGCCAATAGATGTCAGCAAAACAGTAAGAAATTTTTCTGATTTGGTTTTTCTCAGATTAGGATTTTTTTGTGAAATTTCATGGATAGGAAACATTTTTGAGTAAACTTGGCCAATCTTCAGGTATTAAAAACTGATCTCAGCGCCATATATGCATGTGGCTGGAATCTGGCCAATGAACCAAACACTCGTAAACCTTACCCATCTCAATAAAGTCGCTAGTTCAGAAATATCCTTAATCTACAAAACAGTTATTTCACTTTAAACTTGAAGAATCTTAACATGGAAGGAGCTCTTCATGTTTTTAAAATCACATAAAATATTGATTGATATTTTGACCTTTCTAATGCTTTATGCATTTTATTGATTACTCCTCCCATTTTTTTAATCAATTTTCCAAACCTTTAAGTTGGGTATGTTAGTATAGCACCAGTGCTCTGTGATCACAAATGGAGTTTCTAGACAGGTCACATTGCAAGGAGCTGTTGCAAATTTCTCAAAGGCTGCTAATAAATCAGATGCCTTGCACCAGTGTTAATGGTTTCTTCCTTCTGAATTATCATTTCATCAGTCACTGTTTATGCTAATAGTTGTTTTGAGGGTGTTAGCACAAGTTTGGCTCCAATACAGGTTAAGCTTTCATGCAATACCTTGATTTTGCTATAAAAACAGAAAATGCTGGCAGTACTTAGTAGATCAGGCAGCACCTGTGAAGAATAAACAAACTAATAGGCTGGGTTATGGTCTACAGAGACCCACCATTCTCTGCTATTAAGCACATCCTCACCTTTTGTCACTGCAGCATAGAGGAGATGGCGGTGGTTTCACAGTGTACTAATCTGAGGGGTACAATGAATTGGGCCCTTAGGCTGGTGTTAAACAATCATAAATCATCATTTTAAAATAAAAACTAAGCTAAACAATTTTTTGTCTCCCTCCATTACAATGGCTTAATGTGTTTTTAAATTTATTATTTTTAAATATTTTAATTTTAATCCATTCAACTGTTTTTAAATGCCTCTGAATGGTATCTGAGGTAAGGACGTAGCTGCTGGTTCCATCCCCTGAGGTTCAGTCGCCACTGGTGGCCTGTTGCACTTCAAGGAAAGATAGTAGATTGCAGACAATGGGTTGGATCAAGAAATATCTGGACCAATATATTGGGTGATGACCTATGATCAATTCTAATGAAAAGTTATCAACTTGAAATTTTTTTTTTTCTTTGTTCACAGATGCTGTTTGGTTATTATCACTGACATATGTCGTGAAATTTGTTGTTTTGTGGCAGCAGTGTAAGACAAAATTTATTATAAATTACCAGAAAATAAATAAATTAGTGCAAGAGAGGAATAACGAGGTAGTGTTCATGGGTTCATGGACCATTCAGAAATCTGATGGCGGAGGGGAAGAAGCTGTTCCTGAAACGTTTGAACGTGGGTCTTCAGGCTCCCTGTACCTCCTCCCGATGGCAGTAATGAGAAGGGGGCATGTCCCGGGCGATGAGGGTGCTTAATCTGGATATTCCAGCATTTTCTGTTTTTATTCCTATTTCCAGCCTCTACAGAAATTTGCTCTTGAGCTCGCAAGCTGCAAAAAAAAAAAAAAAATCCCTAGACAGCAAAGGCATAAATCATGATATAAATTCAGCCTAATGAAGATCCTTGTAATTTTTCTTACAGTTTCTTAGCCCAGGTCATTTACTTATTGACTAAAAGTAACTTTTTTTTCCATTTGCTTTAGCACCATCAACTATAGCAAGGAGCTTCCTCTAGCTCAAGGGATCAAGTTTGAGTAAAGACGACTTGTGATTTTATAGCAACAATCAAGACTTTGAATGAGAGAGAATGAAAGATTAGAATAATTTTCATAAGAGGAATTAGGTCATGTGATGCAAAATCTAGAATAAATTGAAGTGATTTTGTGTGTGAAGTACCAGATTTAGACCTATGGGCCTTCTGCTTGTCTTCAACCTTTCAGAGTTGAGACTGTAATGTACCACATCTGTTCTTTACTACTGACAGGATAACTTGTGTATCCAACAATGGATTGTTTCCCTCCAATGGCAACTAAAATGAAAATAAAACCTGAAGCTTTGAAATAACTTTGTGCTGGTCCTTTATCTTCTTCTGTTTTAACAGATTTTTATAATTGTCACTTGTGCACTTGACAGCAATAATTGCTATTTTTCTACAGCAGGAGCAGCATAGGTTGCATCTACATTTGTGTAGGAAGTAATATACTTTTCATGTCTTCTATTTTGGATGTATCTTTAATTTGGCAGCATTTATGATATGGTGATACCGTTGCTGATCCAGAATGTCTTGGAAGTTTCGAGCAGTATATTCACAAATGTATAAAATTATACATTGCTGAAAAACGGAAATGAGTAAAAATGTCTTTATTAAAATGAGAATAGTGAGACAGCACTAAGTTTGAATCAGGAAAATTTATGTATACTTGCCGTTTGTCATATAGACCTTCTGGTATTGAACCCATTTCATTCTTCTGGGAGATCTCTTTTTATTTGCGTCACACTCTCCATTTACAATTTTTGTGTAAGATGGAAATACGATTATTACTTGCGTGTAAACGGCCAGATACAAGATAATGAGTGAAGTATACCAGATGTAACCAATACTGAGCAACATAGCTGAGTGATGTAATCTCTGAAGATTTTCACTTGCATTCTATGTGAAAGCAATTTAATTGATTTCATAAGGTGATAGCCTAACTGAGAATTTTGTTTAAAAATAAACTGTTGAAAGAACTCAGTGGGTCAAGTGGCATCTGTGCAGGTAAAGGGATGGTTGACATTTTGGGTTGAGATGCTGCATCATGAGAATTCTGTTACAGGGTTAAAAAGTGTTGCTAAAGAAATAGTGGCAATTAGGCCTCTATCCTCCAATATTTTTGATAAAAGTACCCTAGTGGTTATTATTAAGCTTAAGCCAGTAATTTGATTTCTAAAACTTGTAAGTTCTCAGTTGGTTTCTTTGGGTGAATCTCTGCCCTGTGTAATTCATCTGTTATCATTTCTCCAGCCCTGGAAAAAGGTTGATATGATGGTCGTGGGTAGAGCAAGCATGCATAATTTTGGACTAATTATATTGCTGAACATCTTATCAATGTGACATCCTTTTGGGGTGGGAAGAAGCAAGGTTAGAGGTGCAGAACAAACCCCACCCATGAAACAGGCAAAAAATGTTTGACAACCACTGAAGTCATGCACCCTAGCTCATCTTAAAAGGCAGCTCTGTGATGCTACACAGGTCCGGTGACCCAGGTTCAGTCGTGACCCTGGTTGCTGTATGTTTGGAATTAGCAAATTCTATTTTGAATTAAAGAGAATATGCATCAATCTTTTTTGTTGAATTCATTGGAACAATATGATCATAATTTTCATGTAAATAAAACTGCATTCAAAATCTTTTGATGGAGTCTTAAATCCTTGCAACAGTTTAAAATGAAGTCCATTCCCTGGTATTTTGCCACACATTTAATGTTATTGATGCAAGTGCACTCTCAACCACATTCCAACCTGCGGGGATGGTTAACTGTACTGGCTTAAGCTTAATAATATATCAAGGTGGGTAGAGTGAGGGAAGAATGGTGGCGTTTTAGAATTTGCATATTGAAGTCAACAGCAAGGAAATTTGGATGGACTGTATAATGGATGATAAATAGAATACCACTAGTTTAAATGACCCCCTCTCTCCCTTTGACCCTTCAGCTAAGACCAATGAAAATATAATGCTGGTTCTTTTATTTCATTACTGTATGGAAAAATAGCTGCTGCTTGGAAAACACAACAAAAAGTGATTCCCTGTGTATGAAGTGCCATACAGTGTCTGACATTTCTGTAGTGCTGCTGTTATAATAGAAAGCTGTGAAGTTTGAACCAGTTTTGTTCTTCAATCTATTGGAATGGAATGATAAGGGTTCAGTTTAGTTGGTCAATCTGTACAAGAGAATCTTTGGCAATCAGCTGACTTCAAGAATCATTTTGTTAATGGGGCAAAAAAATCACCTTGGTATCCATATTAAACAACTTAATCTGTTGATGCACTGTAGAAATTGTGATAAAATCATCCAGATTTCTTTATGACAGATCTTGCAACTCCACCTCTAAAATGGCTTCCAGAAGCTTACACTTGCTAAGTTTCCCAGTTGCAGCTTTTCAGCTTAAATTAAAATGACTTCCCCCTTAAAACATGTTAGAACACCACATTAGAAACATAAATTTCTTTAGATGATGCTCATGTGGCATTATGCAAGAGGGCATAATGTACTTCAGATTATAAATTTATAACAAATAGAAAATTTTGTAAACTCAGCAGGTCAGGCAGCATCTGTGGAAAGAGAAACGTTAACATTTTGATCTGAAATTGTTTCTCTGTTTCCTTAGGAGTTTATAACATCCTGTAGTTAAGGAACATGTACCCAAGCTCTTCATGTTAAGCAAAAGATCAGAATGGATATGTGAAACATCAAAAAATGCACATCGATTTTCCCAGTGAAGAACATTTATAGTTGTACATTGTTAAATCCTGGTGGATTTTTTGTTTCTTTGCCATTTGTCAAATTGCCATACTGAAAGGATATGTTTAAAGTTAATTCCTTTATTATGTTTGGACATTTCGTAGCAATAGATATGTACAATTGTATCAGAATCATAACAATTACACCTCTGAGTCGGAAATTGTGGGTTTAAGTTCAACCCCAGACCCCAATATTGTAATCCTGACTATGCAATTGGAGTAACGTTGTTGGAGACACTGGTCTAGAAATACTATTACAGTGCTATGTTGTTATGGGCTTCATGGCAATTTTATCTGAATCTTAATATGACTGAACATACCATAGTCTTTTTCTTCATCAGTGCACTTCAGGAAATGTAGCATCTGTAGATGATGTGCATATGTACAAAGATGTCTGGACATATGCATTGACAAAAGTCAGAGTGCGACATACAGCTCATATTGTTGTGATTTTAAGTAAGCCACATGAAGAGCAGAGCTGTAGATAGAACATAGAAAACCTACAGCACAATTCAGGCCCTTCGGCCCACAAAGTTGTGCCAAACATGTCCCTACCTTAGAAATTACTAGGCTTACCTATAGCCCTCTATTTTTCTAAGCTCCATGTACCTATCCAAAAGTCTTTTAAAAGACCCTATTGTATCCGCCTCCACCACCGTTGCCGGCAGCCCATTCCACGCATTCACCACTCTCTGAGTAAAAAACTTACCCCGGACATCTCCTCTATACCTACTCCCCAGCACCTTAAACCTGTGTCCTCTTGTGGCCACCATTTCAGCCCTGGGAAAAAGCCTCTGACTATCCACACGATCAATACCTCTCATCATCTTATACACCTCTATCAGGTCAGCAGGCCTTTATTCAGCACAAGCAGATATGTAGGGAGACCTGGTGGAACAAGCTTCCTGACCTCAAAGTACATTGAGTTTTCATACTCTTAAAGTGCAGAGACAACAGCACGTGATTAAATACAATTTCTATAATAATGATTGCATAGTTCAGTGTTTTGAGTGTGGATAAATGGTTCTGTAGAATTACACACTTACAATGGGAGCACATCTTAACTGACAGGATCAACTCTGAATATTTAAATACCCTTGATGGGATAAGGTAGTTCACATTGATATATGCAAAGCCTGGACATCCAAAGTATCCTTCTACCACAGTGCTGTGAAGTGTAGCTCTTTGGATACACAAACATCCCAAGTATTGATTGACAGAACAAATATGACATGACCACGTTTGGTGTGATAAACCAGTCCAGAACCTCTTTTGATTTAAGTCATAATGGTGCAAAATATCTTGACATTTTAAGATGTCTAATGCCTGGTTTCAAAGCCTAGACTTTCATCTGTTGTATAGTTGTGGCTGGGATGGTTTCGATGTAGTCCAAGTAACAAAGCCTTCTTATGTGGCAAACACTTTGGCTATCAAAGGGATTCAGGAAAAAAAGTGATTCATTTGTTTTGTCAAGTTTGTGGTTACTTCTGCTAGGTAATTGGTGGACTAGAGAAAAGTTATTGCTCCATTTTGATTTAGTTCCCTGTGTATTCTTGTATACAGTTGGTTTATGTATATGACAATCCCATAGTCATATCAGTTTCCAAAGCATATCTCTTAAATGGCTTCTCCCTGTGAGCCAGGAGCCTTTTTTCACAGACAGTAGAGTTTGCTTATGTGGCTGTCCTCATAATTTTAAAAGTGATTATTGCTTGTCGGTTGCATTTGAAAGAGGTTTGGAGGCTGGTTCTTACTTGCATTGCTATAGCTAACATATTTTACTTTCTCTGGCTATGGCTGCTATTCCCTAAGAATTTACTTTTTGTTACTGCAAATACATAATTTGGGAATGGCTTGGGCCTTAACTACAGGAGTTGGCCATAAATCGAATCTTTCGTTTCTACCTGGGTTGCTGGCAAGGTGTGCACTCAATGGCCCTGAGGTGGTTGTTCTACAAAGGCAACTCTTTCTTATGTTTTCTGCCGATGGGCTTGGGGGTTGTGTCAATCACCATGATCCCTAACCTGAGTGTTCCCCTTCAGCAGCACAATGTTCCATCATCCTTTGTGTGGTTCCTGTCCCCATTGCTCAATTGTCCTTCAAAGGCAAATCAGACCCAAATTGGCACCACCAGTTCAAGTGGCAGTTAAACTCTCATGTCATGATGGGAGATGTTAGAGGCAGGTTTTAAATTTTTAGCACAACCATGCATTTATGCATGGTTACATGTACATGGACCAGGATTTGTAATTCTAGCTCACCCTCTTCATTGACACTGTGGCATATGCATTAGAATTTTTAACTTAGGCTAGTGCACATTCCTGATGCAGCATTGCTTTGATGCACATTCTTGCACATTGAAGTATTTCTAGCTAAACTAAATCCACTCACCTATTCCATCAAATAGATATATAAGAGAACCAAGCATTTACTGGCAAAATAGGAATTCTTCTCAAACAACAGCATTAAACAAGACAGTTTTAATTTTCTTCACACTATTGACATGGACTCAATAGACTAAACCTTCTCCTTTGAGCCATAATGTATCTATGACTCCAGGACCTTGCTATTGGCTGCTGTGTTTTACTTCATTAGTTATATATTAAGCATACTTCATTGGCAGTATATCCTCAGGTAATGAGAACAATTAAAAGTCATTTCTGTGCTTTGTGTAAATAAATTAAAAATAGCAAAGAGTGCTGATGAAGCACAAGGAACTAAATTAAAATCAACCAATGGAGTAATGACTTTTCTCCAATCTACCAATTAACTGCCAAAAGTAACAAATGACAAACCAAATGAATCATGTTGTTTTTAATTGCTTTGATAGCCAAAGTATTTGCCACATAAGGCTTAAAGATAAAATTACATCATAGATAACTATCATAAAAAGAATCAAATTACCCAAAATGCATTTGTTTCCATGCTAGAAAGTCCTTACAACAGTATTTTGCTCTGGAGCTTGTGCTAGTGTTAAAGGTATGTAATTTGGTGCTCAGCTGCTCTGATTTCCTGGTTGGACCTAGTTGGTGTCCCCTTATATTATTTTTAATTGAATCTTTTTGTCTTGCCTTCAGTTATTTGTAGGTAATTTTGCTTTCCCAGATGTACATATGCCCTTTTCTGTTTCAATGTGATTTGAATGTTTTTTCTTGAAAATTAATCTGTGCTTTGTGTGTGCTAAGTGATCTTTTACCTGACCTTATGCAAAGGTCACCCTCTCAAGGATTTTAATATAGAGTTCAAACAGAGTTCTTCTCCTGATTCATTTGCCCCCTATATGAAGTTTGTGGTAAGCATTTTAAGCAATATTTTGATATATCATTATCGTTTCACTCTTGATTGTTAGATATGTTTATGTTATGAATATTTATCTTTTCCTGGAAAATGAATTTTTTTTTACTCATTGTAGCCTAATAACTAAACTAGAATTTTGTTTGAGATACACTAATTGCATTTTTATAGATACATAACAGGGTGGGGTAATGCAGGAAGAAGGCTTGATCATAAAAATGAATATGGTAGATCCAAAATTTGGGGTAGAAACTAGTCTCATTTTCAGCTACCAATTCTGTCAGCTTTCTCTAATTAGAATATAGAGGTCAAGATAATTAGTGCCACTCTTTTTCAATTGGATCAGTTTGTGCCTGAACCTAATGTTTTAATGTACCAAACATCACTGTCTCATTTAAATAAGCCTTGTTTGATATTTAATCATCTCTCTGGTATTACCGTTTCAAGTACCAAGTGGAAAGTTGTCCGAAAAGTATTTTGTAGTGGGATTAACCTTTGCTTTGTTTCTTGTTAGATGGTATTTTGTTGCCAGGTTAGTCAACTTCTGGGTGATTGACTAGTTTCCACGTGTTGGTTAATATCTTTAGTCAATTGGATGTTCTCTGGCAGTTGATTTTTATTTATGCGTACTGAATAAGGGGATGGATATGTGGTCAGTTCCTGAATATTGCATCAGAATATTTGTTACATTCATTGATAGCAAATTAATACATTTTTGCTTATTATTCAAAAATATTATTTTGTATTCAGCACAATAAATATGCTTGTTGCGAAACATATCAACACCTTTATTATTTGCTAATAAATTTCATAGGTATTTAAGTAATCTTCACACTCTTGGTTGAAGTATGTGCATCATGTTCTCATAATAACATACTTATTCTTGATTTATAAATAAAGTGCAGGCACATTTGGAGCCACTCATTGCTAATGATTTGTGCAATCCTAGATTCAGGCTGTGAATTCAAATTGTGACACAATTTAATAAATATTCAAATTGTCAATCCCTATACTCTAAGGGTATTGATACAATGGGTATCAGTGGAATTTGCTTTAAGAAATTAGAGCTAAATTACTTGTTCAGAAGTATTGCTGCCGTCCTGAGCCCCATGTATCGAAAGGGTAAAAGGCTTGATCTCCAATACATGCAAAGTGACAGGAGAGCAATAGAATGCTGTTATTTATTGCTGAACATGTGAAATACAGACACAGAGGTCAAATTGTAGTAATAACGTAGATAAGAATAGAAAGTTCTGTATTGAGAGGGAACGTGTGCGAAGCTGTGTGAGGACAGTTTTGTTTTCTACAGATGGAATTTTAAAATTTTGCAGAAGTACCTCCCCATCTATTTTTATCTTATTCAATATTTCTGCTACCTTCTCACTTGCTGCTGCATTTACAGCCTCCTTTCTTCTAGTAAAGTTAATTGCAAAGTATTCAACTGGGAGCTAATCCTCCACAAGGATAGGCCATTTTGCTCCTTAACCATTCCATCTTTATTTTGGACTACCCTTGTAATATTTACAGGTCGTTGCCAGGTAACAAACAGGTTCCATTTTTACAGACCTCCTTAAGCTGAAGTTTTTTTTTGTCCAACTAGTTCTGCAACTAGAAACTAGTTCTGCTGTTCATAGGAACAAATGTATGTATGTACATTGGACTTTTAAATTTAATGCTATTGTGGGGGCCTGGTTGTATGTACAGGTGTCCATAAATTGGGCATTCTTAATCCTGGGACAGCCGGTGTATGATTATATAAGATATTTGGCTACTCATAGCTGCTAATTTCTCATGTTTATAGCTCTTTTGTTGAGAATACATTTACTTGGTTCTCTGCAATTATATATCTGTCTTATTTTAACCACTTATATCCAGGGTTGCCCTTCCTTTGCCCAGCTCCACTCTGCATCTGAACCATTAAATTGTCAGCTCTTTGAAGGGCTGCCAATTTTCAATAACCATTTTGCTTACGAATTCTTAATTCCGATCCATTTGGGCCAGACCCCTTTTCAACACAGTAGACAGCCTTTCTCTAGTTTAATATTTTTGTGTTTGATTGTTCTTCAACCTTCCCTGTATTTATTAGAACATAGAACATAGAACAATTACAGCATAATTCAGGCGTTCTGCCCACAAAGCTGTGCCGAACATGTCCCTACCCTAGAAATTACTAGGCTTACCCATAGCCCTCTATTTTACTCAGCTCCATATACCAATCTAACAGTCTCTTGAAAGACCCTATCGTATCAGCCTCCACCACCATTTCTGGCAGCCCATTCCACGCATTCACCACTCTCTGAGTAAAAAAAACACTTACCCCTGACATCTCCTCTATATCTACTCCCCAGCACCTTAAACCTATGTCCTCTCGTGGCCACCAATTCAGCCCTGGGGAAAAGCCTCTGACTATCTACCCTATCAATACCTCTCATCATCTTATACACCTCTATCAGGTCCCCCCTCATCCTCCGTCTCTCCAAGGAAAAAAAGGCCGAGTTCCCTCAACCTGCTTTCATAAGGCATGCTCCGCATCCCAGGCAGCGTCCTTGTAAATCTCCTCTGCACCCTCTCTATGGCTTCCACATCTTTCCTGTAGTGAGGCGACCAGAACTGAGCACAGTACTCCAAGTGGGGTCTGACCAGGGACCTACATAGCTGCAACAATACCTCCCGGCTCCTAAATTCAATTCCCCGATCGATGAAGGACAATACACCATATGCCTTCTTAACCACAGAGTCAACCCGCGCCACCACTTTGAGCGTCCTATGGACTCGGACCCCAAGATCCCTCTCATCCTCCACACTACTAAGAGTCCTACCATTAAGACTATATTCCGCCAACATATTTGACCTACCAAAATGAACCACTTCACACTCGTGGGTTGAACTGCATCTGCCACTTCTCAGCCCAACTCTGCTTCCTATCTATATCCCTCTGTAACCTCTGACAGCCCTCCAAACTATCCACAACACCCCCAACCTTCGTGTCATCCGCAAACTTACTAACCCACCCCTTCACTTTCTCATCCAGGTCATTCTATTCTAAATCTTTTGATATTATGATCACGATTATTCCAAATGTTCTGGCTGAAACATTTCCCATATATGCCAACCCATTCCCCAAAATTGGATTCAAAATTTTCCCATTGCATTGTTGAGACTTTGGTCATAAATATCTTTTGCATACACTTTAGGAATTAGTCCTCTCCTTCCTCTTTTACATCACTATGATTCCAATCTATATTAGGATAATTAAGCTTCTTATTTATCTTACAAACTGCTCCTCTACATCCTTCTCACTCTTGGGTGGCTTATAGTATACTCTCAGTAATATAATACCTAAAAAATCACATAAATGAAACTATTTTTCTGCTGCACCTTTATAAGTCAATGAGCAGCATGTGATCTGTGCTTGACTGATTAATTTTAACTCATTTACACCTTTTTGAAAAATTGAGTGCCCATTTGGAACTTAGACTGACTGCCTCAGATATAGCTTTCAATAGAATGCAAAGCCATATGAAATGGGTTGTAGCAGGTATTCTTACTGGCACTGAGGATCTGAGCTCATCTATGTTCTCAGTGATGTTAAAAGTAAAGCCTCATGTTTAGAATTGCTTTAATATGGAAGTTTACACCTGTGTTATCGGCATTGGCTTTCAATAGCCTCACTCCCTCTTCTGCTGAATACTTGATCTTTGAACATGAAGTAAATCTATGGTTGCATCAAGCATGCCTCCAGATTAACAATGTTAATGGGAGCAGATTGTTAAACTGTTTCCAACTGGGAGATGGAAGATTAACTGAAGCTATTTAGAGACTGCTGCTTTTAAATTTAATATTCAGTTCAAAACTGCTGCACTTAATGCTGCTGGATTAGCATTGTTTGGAGGCAGGTCCAGACACACACATTGTACATATCCAGGCAGCAGCAGTACTATGATAGCACTCCAATTATACATGGCAATTTGCATATGTAAATTAGTTAGTGAATTCACATCCATCTTTCTTGCTACTATAATTTGAATATCTTTGGAATTGTTGGTTACTTGAATGTGTGAGAAGGACTGGGGGAAATTACTTTCAATAATTTCACCTGCTACTCCTGACTTCCAGTCTCTGATGCATACACATTTTTTAGTCAAGCTTTCTTGACATATTTCCGAGTGTTAACCCATTAAATTTTACTGGGAGATTTGCAACAGAACAATCTTTACCCAACTTAGTACTTTTGTTTTTCAAAACACTTTGAATATAATGTCATCTGGGGGGATAAAACAACAAAAAATATTAAGTGCATGTTGCATGCATTCCCTTGGTATGTCACTGTTAAAGGGAAATTTGGGCACAGAGTTGAATTAGATGCATAATTGCTGTAAACCCAACTATATGCTGTACATCCTTGTTTTTGGGTAGTTCTCCAGTTAGTATTAGTGTAATGTAGCTGTTTGCTCTGTGTGTGATCTAATGTATTTGTTCTTCTACGCCAGATCTGAAAAAGAAAGTGGTTGTATTGTTCACTTCAAATTTTACATTAAAAAATATAAGCCACGATCAAAGGTGCAAAAAGAATGAAACCACTTCCCAAGTGTACTTTCTTTAAAAAAAAAAGAAAATTGTTTAAATCTTGCTCTATTATAGTACTTCAAAAGTGTCCACCAGAAGTTTCCATGAACATCGGTTTTCATTTTATTATCATCACAGATAGGACCAACACATCCAAACACATTTGGATTAGGAATAAACACAAAAAAATGCTGGGAAAACTCAGCAGATTAGGAGCAACTATAAAAAGAGAAGTAGTTAATGTCTTGGGTCTGGGAAGCTTCAGCAGAGTAGACTCATCAGTACAGTTTTGATGGAGGGTCCCAGACCTGAAATGTTCACTGTTTTTCTGTCCACAGATGCTGCCTGACCTGTTGAGTATTTCCTTTTTTTTTGTTTTGTTTTAGATTTCCAGCATCTGTAATTGTTTTGATTTACATTTGGATTAGGAACTGGCCTACATTGAATTCCCTGGGCTAGTTTGAATTCTAATAATTAAGGTTCAAAAGTCATTCTAAAGTTTTGCTTCACTGGTCATTAAGCAAGATGATCCAGTGTACGATTAAGAGCATCTAGGTCTTTACTCCATTTAGTAATTGTTATTTAATTTATGCAACTTTATATAAATAAAGTCATTTGGCTCTTTACTAATTAACTGTATCCACATGACTAAATTCTCACACAATTACTATAAAAACAGGTTTTTAATTGACATTAAAATTGTAAACATTTGGTACAGTTTATTATGTTAATGTTTTTATCTGTATCACTTTTTAAGTAATTTAAATCAGGCCATATAAAATTATAATTGCATATCTTGACTCGTAGACAAAAACAATTACACAGGAATGACTTACAAATGAATTAATAACAAATCCATTCATCCAAGGACATAACTCAAGATTTCTAATTATGAAACAAAAGAGAGCAATGAAAATTGACATTTCCTGTACAAAACATAATTATCATCCTACTGCCAAGAGATTAAATTGCTAAAAAGAGAATTAGCCTGTATGAAACTGGAGAGAGGATGTCACTCCAAGCTTTGTGATGGTTATAAAAATCCAGAAAGATAGTAATCTTCTTCAACGCTGGAAATAGTCAAGAATGCAGCAGAAAATTATCGACAATTATTGTTTCTACAAGTGTGATTTTATAAAGAGAGGAAAAAAAAGTTATATACACCCTATCATAATTTCAGAATATCCCAGAGCTTTGTAGTCAGTGATGTACTGTATGTTTATAGTGTAGATACTGTTGTGCTGACAGGTTACAATATTTCTTAAATGGGATTAGAAATTAGAACTTCTTTGAGATGTGGTTGTCCATATATCAGACAGAAAATTAGGCAGTAGGTACATATCAAACTTAATGGTAACCTGATATGTTGTTTGATTTTCATGGTAAAGGTTAAGCAAATTAAAGTCTTGCTGTGGCAATTATCAGAAGTTGTACACTGCCTGACCCACTGAGTTCCTTCAGTGCCAGCACTCAGCTGGCATTTTAGCTGTCCCTACAAAAATATATACAAGAAGTGAATGTGGCACCCTGGTACTAAAGGTTTGCTCTGCCAGCCTGAAGTTAAGGAGTCTTGCTTAGGTGAAATAAAGTTCCTTCTGCCAAAAAACATTTATTCCTGGATCTGGAATTGAACAAGACATTCCACCTCAAACAGAGACACAAGAAATTCTGCAGATGCTGGATGTATCTGGAACCATACACAAAAAAGTGCTGGAGGAACTCAGCAGGTCAGGCAGCATCCATGGAGGAAAATAAACAGTTGTGTTCCACCTCAAACAACATTCTTTGTATTGTTTCAGGTTTTCTTTTTAAGGTTCATGTAAGCATTACTATATTCAAATCAGAAGTACAGTCAGGGACAATTTTGCGTTATTTACATGTAGAGCAAATGCATAAAATCTCCATGTGCATTTATTGCACATTTCAATTTTATAATATATTTTCAAGACTTGATGTGGTATTCTATAATTTTGAAATAAAAAATGTAGTCATTGCTTAAAGGTTAAAAATAGGAATCAAGACCAATCATTCGTTTATTTTTGAGAAAATACTTGTTCTGTGAGATGATTAGTTGCTAATTTTAATACAATCTACTGCTGATGTCGTAAACCCTGTCAATTGTCTAAAGCATTATGACTGCACGAGACTCTAAATATTAATTACTCAATTTCTAACGGCAATGAATAATGATGACTGGTGCTGATTTACATTACATATACTTGATGAGATAGTAGATTTGTGGATTATGGAAATAAAATGTAACCATCTGTACTGTCTTGTCACCTGTTTGCTATCCCATTTGACCTTTCCCAATGCATAATTCTACTTGTGCCTTTCAAAATCTTGTGGCTGTTATCACAGATATTATGGAGTAACTTTTTTTGAAATGAAAGCAGATAGATGTTGATTAGTGAAAGGCAATTGACTATTAACGATACATTGGGATGTAATTGGGAATTGTAATTTTCACAGTATTTATTTGAAGGGGCAAATTAACTTAATGGCCATTCCATACACAAGAACACAAGCAATTAGGAGCAGGAGTAGGTCTCCTGCCCTGTCATTCAACATGATGTGATTATGACTCATCTGCTCCAAGCCTCAACTTGTCTTTAGTCCAAGTTCCCTATAGCTCTCAATTCCCTGATCTTTCAGAAATTTATGTCTCTACCTCCAGTGATCCAGACCCTGCAATCCTCTGGGACAGGGAATTTCAGAGATTCGCCACTCTGAGAAGAAATTTCTAATCACCTCACTTTTTAATGACTCCTGCCTTATTTTGTAACTACGCCCCCTCATTTAGAATTTTTCAGCTGGGGTACAGTGTCAAATGCAAAACACTAGAGAAACTCAGAAGGTCAGGCAGCATCAATGCAGGAAAATGAACAGTTGATGTTTCAAGTCAAGACCCTTCGTCTGGACTGTCAAATGTCAAGAGTGTCGAATCTTTGCTTCAAACCATTAATCTTGCAGTCATCTGAATGACCTGAAAATCTAAAATAAAAATTAGAACCAAAACATAATTCCTATAAACCAACAGCATTCACTTTTCAACAACATTTCAGATATTCATTTTTCAGATAAAATGCAGATTATAAAAAGGTTATCATTTCATAAACTATATTATTGTACAAGATAACATAAATATAATAAACCTCTGTATGCAATGAAGATGTATGTGTTTCAAACTAGATTCTTTCAAGTCATTATCTCTCTGTGGTACCTGTGTTATCATTTGATTTTCTTGACAAATAATTGTTAGGTTAAAGAATCATGACACATTAAATGTATTTGGAAGTCAAGTGCACTGATGGTATAAAATGGGTGAATTGGTGTGTTGTGAGGAAGATACAAAAAGACTGCAAAGTGATCTAGATAGATTAAGTGAGTGGGCAAGATGTAGTATAATGTGGGAACAAATGAGGCTATCCACTTTGTGGGGGGAGGGGGGAAATGAAAAACTAAATTATGATTTAAAAGGAATGGGGTATAAAATGTAGTGATGGAAAGGGATTTGGGGGTCCTTGTACATGAAGCACATAATGATAGCATTCCGGTACAGCAAGTAATTAGGAAGGCTAATGGAAAGTTGGCCTTTATTTCCAGTGGTATTGAGTATAAAAGGAGGGACTCTTTTGATGCGGCTTTACAGGGTAACACAAGTGGAGTATTGTGTCCAGTCCTGGAAGGCACAGTTTAGGAAAAATGTAAATGCAGAGAAAATTAATATTCTGACTAGACTAGAGGGGATGGGTTGTTCTTGTTGAAGCAGAGGAGGTTGTGAGAAGATCTAACAGAAGTATTTTAAATTGTGAATGGTATAGAGAGCAGGTAGAAACTTTTCCTATAGACCGAGCAGTCAAGAACCAGGAAACATAGAATGAAGGTGCTTGGCAAAAGAACCAAAAGTGTCAGAATGAAAAGCTACTTATTTTACCCCCGAAGTGAGCACTCAGCCCTGTCTGGGCATTCCAAATCGTAACAGTGGAGGTAGATTCAACTGTAGTGTTTAAGGAAACTGGATAAGTATTTGAAAAGGGAGAAGAGTTCTATGGAGAAGGTGAGGATGTGGGACTAGCTAGACTGCTATTACGTACAGCTGGTGCAGACTTGATGGGCTGAGTGGCCTTCAATGCTGTAAGAAAGGTACTGCAATAATCATGTTCAATTTTAATTATATAGATTAAACCAATCAAATTGGCAAAGGTAACGTTGTGGACGAGTTCATGGAGTGTATTTGGAAAGATTTCTTCAAGCAATATATTGAGGAACCATCTAGGGAGCAGACTATTTTTGATCTGGAACTGTGTTATAAAAATAGAATTAATTAATGCTGCTGCAAAACAACAAATTTCACGACATATGTCAGTGACAATAAACCTGATTCTGAATGTTCTCATAGTAAAGAATCTCCTAGGAAGAGGTGATCATAGTACAGCACAATTTCAAATTCAGTTTGATGGAAAGAAACTTGAATCTGAAAGTAGTGTCCTAAACTTCAATAGAAACAGTTACAAGAGTATGAGGACAGAGTTGGCTGAGATGGACCAGGAAACTAGATTAAAGAGTGAAGCAGCAAGTATTTGGTATATATCAGTAAAGGTTTCTTCCAGTGTGAAGGAAAAGCCCAATGGGAATGATACAACTTTGTGTTTAACTGGAAAGTTAAGGGTGTATTAAACTGAAAGAAAACCAGACAATGTTGCAAAGATTAGATTTATGCCTGAGAATTGAGGAAAATTTTAGAAAGCATTCTATGTTCTAAAGCATCAAAGGATGATTAAAGGTATTATAACATGCAAGAACATAGAGCATGAGATGAAAACAATATGAGTTTCTACAGGTATATAAAAAGGAAGAGAGTAGTTAAACACTAGTTCCTCAGTGGATAAGGTGTGGGAGTTCATAATGGGAAATAGGAAAAAGTGGTAGAAATTCTAAATAATTATGGTGGATCAATCTTCATGGTAAAAGACACCAAAAGCATTCCAGTAAATAAACAATCAAGGAGTTATAGGGATGGAGAAACATAAAACAAACTCTATCACTAGAGACAAAGTACTAGGCTGACTAATAGGGCTAAAGGCTGACAAATCCCAAGATCTGACAGCTACATCCCAGGGTGTTAAAGGAAGTGGCGCAGAGATGGTAAATGGATTGGTTGTAATCTACTCAATTCCATGAAATTTGGAGAGGGTCTAGAGGATTGGAATATGTCAAATGTGACAGCATTATTCAAGAAAGGAAAGACAGAAAGCAGGAAACTATGATGTTAGCATAACATCTGTCACTGGGGAAGGTGATGGAACCCATATTAAGGAGATAATTGCAGGACATTTTTTAAAAAAAAATCAAGCAGAGTCAAGATGGTTGTTATTAAGGCGAAATGTTGTTTGGCAAATTTACTAGAGCTGAGGATTTGACAAACAGGCTGAATAAAGGAGAACCAATAGATGTAGTCATAGAGTCATAGAAACTGACCCTTTGGTCCACCATGTAGTGTATTTGGATTTTAAGAAGGCCAAGGTTGGGTCAATCATAATCTTACTGAATAAGAGAGCTGGCTTGAGGGGCAGATCTATTCCTGCTCTTGTTTCTTATGTTCGTGTGTTACAGTTCTTATGTAACTCTGTGCAAATTTACCATGTGTAGTGTAATTAATATCCCTCAGTGCACATAATACTGCAAGGAAAAAATGGATTGAACAGTTTGACTATATATCATTATGCTAATATTTCCTTTATCTCTGGTACATGATGAGTAAAAGAGACCATAACTACCCAGTACTTATCATGCTATCAGCCTTGGGTTTATGTGTGGTTTGTACTTGATGGAAGGTGGAAACACAACATAGAGGTTCAACACAACCATTTGATCTTGGGATATTCATCGTGATTAGCTGAATATGCAGCAGAAAGAGAAAAATAAAGCAATTTTTAGGGTCAGAACTGATTCACTGAAGATATTTAACATATTAATTAAAAAAGAAGCTAATATTGTACAAAGGCAAATTATCATTATATCCTGTACAATACTTTCCATTCTAAATTATGCAAAGCTCCATTGAATAGAAAATAAAAGCCACTAATATTTTACGCAAATGTATTGGCATTAGCTAATAGTTAGACTTGGTGAGGCTGGACAATTAAAATTAAAACAATATTTTGGTTTTCCCTATGTATCAGCATTTTGGTTTGGTTGTTTTTCGCATTATTTGAGTGGAGAGACTGCAGAGGTCTACTGGAATTACATTCAGTAAGTTATTTTCATGAATAATCCATTCAGTTTTGATGTTATTAAAACTGTTGTTTTGCACTTGTTGTACAATGACTACGTGGAATGGTTCAATTACCTGTATTTTATTTATGCCTTTCAGTCAGAAAATAAACCCGCAAATGATTCCTGAAATGGAATAGTTTCTGGCTACATTGTTGATTACTTTTTCCCTGGACTCGCACTAATGCAAAGCAGTCAGCTTGTAACTAATGAAGTGTCAGGCCCCTTCAAACATGACAAATATCACCCAAAAAATTTTATTCATGCCACGATGATGGCATGGTTTGCTGCACTGGATTAAACACAATGTTAAATGGCCTTCTCTAAAGTCCAAGTATGCATACTGTGAATTGATTAATGGTTTCATTAAAGTGAAAACGGCCAGGTTATCTGCTGGGATAACATTTACAAAGAGCTGGTTTTATTCACAGGCATAATGGGATTTTGTATGCAATTTAATTTAGATGTGAAAGAACTGATGACTTGACAGGCCACTGGCTGTCCAGACTGCTGTGATTTAATAACAAATGATGCTAATAAGAACTTTTGTGGTAGGAGCAACAAAGAGGAAAGACAGGTCTGAAAGATAGGTTGTATTTATTCAAGGTTTAGGGTTATGTGAGAGGAGTTTAGAAAATACAAATTAGAAATAAAATGATTCCTTTTTGAAATTTATATTAAGTCTGGATGCCAGAATACAGAATTGCATTTTGCTGTAGGTGTGAAAGTGAAATTATATTTAATAGTGTTCAGGGAAAAGATGGTGATTATTTATAAATAGAATGTAATAGCATTTTCTTTTTTTAAAAAAGAATTTATTGTAGCCAATAGTACTTTTTTGGCATTAACTATTTATTGGAATAAATAATGACTATTTACTGTACTAGAAAAATGCTTGTTATTTTCCCTGTTCAAAACTATAGAACTTTCTAATAATAATTACATCTACATTAGTATCTTTTTCTAAATTAACTTTGTATCTTAAGTTATTTTTTTCAGTTGTGGGGATTAATAGCATCTGGGATGAATGGACTGATCAGCCCCAGTTTTTTTTTACACAATGTTAAAGAACATAAAGTGCAATATTGGGAACGTGACCAGTGAAAATATTCCATTATCAAGTTGTGCCAAGAGTTTATTTGTTCCATATTACAATTATACAGGTCAGGCAAAATTGTAAATTAAATTAAGCTTCAGTTTGTCCTTGGAAAAGGTGAATTATTTTTAAGATAATCACACTTGATTGGTGTTAAATCTTTGTAACATACTTGTCAAGTGCTTTGGAATATTTTACTATGCTATAGTAATGCAAGTGTTTGGAAAATGCCTTTATTAGTAATATAATCATGGCTGATTAATGACGCCTGTGCCCTCCTTGATTGTGCTAAGCTGTGGATGTGCTTGCTAATGCACTGGTTTTGGATCTTCTGTGGGTTTGCAACAATTGCCCTAATATTTGCAAATACAATACATGGTCACCTTTATCAATGTTATTATAGGCTGTAAACCCACCCATTGTACCTTAAAGTGAAATATCCATCTAGGACAATTTACCAGCTTCTCTGTTTTACTCTATTATCTTTATTTTGAAGATTTTTTTTGCTTTTGTAGTTCATAAGATTCATGGTTCCCTTTTCCTAAAGGTGTCACTGTTGTGTAAGATGAGGAGAATACATACTTATAATGTTGTATTTGATTTGTGCCATCTATTTGGTTAAGGTTGACAGGAAAACACAAAATCATAAATAATCTAATCAGCCAAATTGTATCAGTTCACTAAAATTCAAAAAAAAAAGTTGCTAATGGAATAATTGATGTAAATCAATGGCTTTTACTACATTATTGAATAAAAATCTACGATTCTCCTACTGGTTACAGAAGGATTTAATTTGGTACAGTAATTTAAGTCTGTGAATTGTAAAATACAAAATTTCAAATGTTTGAATAAGTAATTGTGAAGTAGGTCTGTTAGCCACTAAGGAAATGTTACCTTAAGGATGATGGCTTATTTCTATCTTAAGGGTGTGTGCTGAATGCTTGTATCTTGTTACTTGTGCCATTGCTCGCCATCCGGATGAAGATTGAACATTACAGGTAAAAGTTAGGTTCACTTGATGCTGTTGGTCGTAGTGAATTTGTATTAAAACAAAACCTCCAACTATAAATTATAAGAAGAACCCACAAGCATTACATTGGCAACATAATATAAGAAATAGAAGCAGGAGTAGGCCATCTGGCCTGTCGAGCCTGCTCCGCCATTTAATAGGACCATGGCTGATCTGGCCATGGACTCGGATCCACCTACCTGCCTTTTCCCCATGACCCTTAATCTACCTGTGTCACAAATATATTTAATGAGGTAGCCTCCACTGCTTCCCTGGGCAGAGAATTCCACAGATTCACCACTCTCTGGGAAAAGCAGTTTCTCCTCATCTCTGTCCTAAATCTATTCCCCCAAATCTTGAGGCTATGTCCCCTAGTTCTAGTCTCACCCACCAGTGGAAACAACCTTCCTGCCTCTATCTTGTCTATCCCTTTCATAATTTTATGTTTCTATAAGATCCCCTCTCATTCTTCTGAATTCCAGCTAGTATATTCCCAGGTGACTTAATCTCTCCTTGTAGGCTAACCCCCTCGTTTCCAGAATCAACCTGGTGAACCTCCTCTACACCGCCTCCAAAGCCAGTATATCTTTCCTCAAGGAGACCAGAACGGCACGCAGTGCTCCAGGTGCAGCCTCACCAGTACCCTGTACAGTTGCAGCATAACCTCCCTGATCTTAAATTCAATCCCTCCAGCAATGAAGGCCAACATTCCATTTGTCTTTTTGATAAATTGTTGCACCTGCAAACCAACCTTTTGTGATTCATGCACAAACACTCCGAAGTCCCTTCGCACAACAGCATGCTGCAATCTTTCACCGTTTAAATGATAATCTAATCTTCTATTTTTCCTTTCAAAGTGGATGACCTCACATTTACCAACATAGTACTCCATCTGCCAGACCCCTTGCCTACTGACTTAACCTATCTATATCTCTCTGCAGACTTTCCGTATCCTCTACACAATTTGCTTTTCCACTCAATATAGTGTCATCAGCAAACTTAGATATGCTCCACCCGGTCCCCTCTTCCAAATTGTTAATGTGTATTGTGAACAGTTGCGGGCCGAGCACTGACCCCTGCGGCACTCCATTCACTGCTGGTTGCCAGCCAGAGAAACACATATTTATCCCAACTCTCTGCCTTCTATTGGTTAACCAATCCTCTATCCATGCTGATACCTTACCCCCAACTCCATGCATCCTTATCTTATGGATAACTCTTTTATGCGGCACCTTATCGAACAAGGCAAGTGATGTCTGAAACTTCCATGCTGCAGAATGGGTAAGTTTACAAATTTGCAAAAATGAGGTGCAACGGGAGATGTTCAAATACAAGATTAGCATGTGCAAATGGGAACTTAAGATAAGACAGTGGAAACAGCACAAACAGCATATGTGGAAAGCTTAAGAATTGGTATTTATTTGAAGCAGTTTGACATGTTTTGAAAGGGTACCAATGTTGAGAAGGCTGCAGATAACAATGTTGAAAAGCAAAATGCGGTGGTCAGTAAGTGGAAAAAATTGGCTCTTTCTTAGAGTTGGGTCCAACACTTGTAGGACATGAGCAACTTTTGGCACTATGGAGTATATTTGATATCCCTTTTGATGAGATTGGTGTAAAACTAAAGGAATTCAACCCAGCACCATCCAAAATATTTCTGAGTTAAAGTTCAGTGCTTGTAATCAGGTTCAGTGGAGACAACTGGAGATTACAGTACATCATTAGTAGGGGGATGTAGCAAGACTGTGTAATTTTCACTCATTCTTGACAAAACTCGGAAGGACAGATTAGTGTGTGCATTAACTGATAAGACAATGCAAGCCAAACTCTTCAATGTGCAAGATGTGGTTGTATTTTCTCCATAAAAGTCACGAAGTGTGTATGACCTGATTTTTGGGAAGGCAACGAGAATGGCAGTTTTGATGGAACTGGAATTGAGAAATAGGAAGAAATTTTTGTCAGCTCAAGGTGCAGATGTGAGTTTATCAAGTAACGTCCCAGGGCAGATGTGGCAGCACCAGTCATGCTTTCTCCGTCAGGCCATGGCTAGGCAGACATTAAAAGATGCTTTTGGTGAGAAACCAGCTAACCACAGGAAGATGAGGGATGGGAAATCCGAGTCACATGACAGCAAAAAGGCATTTACCACGCAGTTCCATCTGCTCATTTAAAGTAACCTGCTGTTATATTTGTAATATAATTGGACATCTGGTACCAGTTTGTAGAGGCAGGCAGGATATAGCTGACACTGAAAATTGTAGCCCACGGTTTGCTTGGAGGCAAGGAAATACACTGACCATATACACCTAGGGTGATGCTCTGAATACTACTGAAACTAATGATGATATAGATGTGTGCATGTTGAATGGTATCCATGCATCTGACAGCAAAGTGGCAAAAGACTACAGTTAGACCATAACTACCATGACAGTAAATGGTCAGGGTATTGAGAGTGTGGATATTACAAAAGTAATCGGGAAGTGGAACTGGCAAAAAAATATAGCAGGCTGTTCCCAGGGGCCGACGGTTTTAGGATTAAATCGCAATAGGGAACTTGGATTTGGTAATTAAGCGGAAAACGTGCTCTGTGTGTACAGCGGAGATGTACTTTGCCTTTAGTTTGACCTTTGCTGGACCTTTTTCTTTGCAGTAAGGTGGGAGAGGAAGGCACTGAGCAGTGTCAGGCTAGCAGATGCTGTAACAAAGTTTGCAGAAGTGAAAACCTCCCAGACTTGTCATTTGTGGAATGTATGTGAAAGAGAAATGAATCTTGTGCTGATAGAATACAAGTCCTGTAAGCAAATGGAATGTTGTCTTCTACTGTGAATGGTTTGAATGTACAATGTTGTATGTTTGCAGATTTTTCTGAATAAAGTAAATATTTTGGGAGGGGCAAAAGCTCACCAGTGTAGCAGGAGAGATGGAGCAGTGACCAAGAATAACAATCCAGTGATCTTATTGAAGCTGAAGAAGGGCAGCAAGATGGAGATTGAAGAGAGCCACTTTGATGATAGAGACTTACAGAAGCTATGCAAAGTAAGGGGCTGTAAGAATAAAAGCCTGCACCATTTGACCATTTGTGTATATGTTGGGGCCATGGAGGAGTTGTAAGACATTTAATGCAAGGAAAAATACAGCTGCAGCAGACCCAGAGAACAATAGAGAGAGAATGGGAAAAGCTGGCGAATCTGGAGCAGTTTGCAATGCATTGACACCAGAAGGAAGGGAGGCTCAATTATGGTGAAGTTATGCATATCCAATGTGCGGTGAAATTGTAAATGTGTGCTTCCACAATGTGTTACATCATGAATACATTGTGCACCAGGCAATTTGGTGCAAAACCTTTCTAGGAAGATTGAAGATATGGGTTCACTGTCTGCCAGTGCAGAATTAGAAATTGGAGGCAAACATTAAGAGCATTATTTGAAAACAAAGGACTTTCAGTTCTAACAATCAGAATTGTCATCAGCAAAAACAATATCAATGTTTACATTGGGACCAAAGATTTGTTAATAAAAGCAGTACAGTGGCAGTAGGGTGTTAGAATGGGCAGTCGCAATAACTGAGACATCAGCTAACAATAACCATGGGATGCAAAAGCAGGAATGTGGGCAAAGATGTCAGAATGATGTAAGAATGTAATCCTGAAGATTAGGTCTAAAATACAATCTCACTAACCCAGCGGAGAAAAACTAGAGAATGCGAACAGGGTATAGTGGGCACTGAGAAGAGGTAGTGAAGGGAATCCGTGATTAGAAAGCCACCCTGGATACAAGAGCTCAACAGTGATCCAGAACCACACCAAAGGTATGAAGTATACACAAGTATCTGTAAAAGGTTGCTTCCCAAAGGAATCTAAGGTAACAGTTCAAATGTAGTGAAACAACTGTCCAGAAGTCCCAAAAGACTCTGTCACAACTAAACAGTGAAATAGATGACAATGGTATAAATACAGCTGCTGACTTCAGGTGACGTGTATTTTTAAGAACTACCTGTTATTCAAGAGACTCCTAGTGCTCATAAAACTCTTGAATGATCCTGAACCAAAAGCAGGAGGAGTGTGCAATATTATGAAGACCCAAGCCAGAGTCAGATCCCCTTGAAGATGTATAAACAGGCATAGCATGATGGTATCTGCTTAGCATCTTGCAGCTAGAATAAGATGGGGCTTTGTAATATCCTACTGAAGTCTGTGGCAGCAATCCAAAATGAAAATACACAGGAGGCTGTTCCCATTAGCAGATGATTCAAAAGTCAGGGATTACAGAATCAATGTTTTGGGTAAAAGATACAGGGGGATGTGAGGGAAAATATTTTCTGCAGGATAGTTATGATCTGGAATTGACTGTCAGATCACGGCTTTCAAAAGGAAATTGTATAGGTATTTGAGAGACAATTTTTAGGGTTTGGTGGGGGGGGCAAGAATTGCAGAAATATGACTGATGGAATTGCTCTTCTAGGAACTAGCATTCACTCAATACATTCAATTGCCTTCTGTGTTCTAATAATAAGATAGGAGCAAAACTCTATCTTTCATCCAAACTGTTGTGTTCATAATCTATCCCTTGCTAAGCCCCTAAAGTTTAAATCCAATGCTCTAACCTATATTGGTTATTTGTCCCTGAGATATCCAGTATTCTTGTGCTTTGCTCACCCTATTTTGTGTTCACCTCCTCCATCCCTCCATTACACCCATTCTGCAGACATGGATCTAACTCTTCTGACAGACCACATCCCTTCAACAATCGAAGTCCCACAATGTGGAATTCCCTCTAAGCCACCTGGCACGTTCTCCACTTTTAAGGTACTCTTATGACGGACAGCTTTGACCAAGCTTTTGTTCCCCACTCCTAATATTTAATCAGTATCTAATATTTTTGATCATGCTTTTATGAACTGTTATGGGATTTTTTAAATTCATCACAGTCCATGATGTGTTTAAATACAGCAATGAGGGAAAAAGGTGTGTGTATATATACGTGTCTTTTTTATATGTAGCTGCTGCTACCACGATGTGAAAAAACAAGATGCAAGCCGAAGGGTTTCAGAACAAGAACTGGTTTATTTTCCCGCCTTGCGCGGGCCTTTTAAGAGAGCCCATTCCCGCCCACTCCAAACGGCAATGACGTATATGCTACGTCATCAAATCTTTCCCACACGCGGGTTCTCCCTGTCAGTCAGGGAAGACGAAGGCCCACCGCCATCTTGGGCCTCGCCGCTCCGACGACGCACGACCTGACTGCCGAGCTGGTTCGCTTGCTCGGACGGTGAGTCGCTACACAAACCCCCCCCCAGAACCGGCGATACGGTCCCCAAGGTCCACGGGCTGTGTTAGCCGTCGCTTAGGAGGTCGGCCTCTGCGTCGCGGTGCTGGAACCTCGACCGGTTGTTGCAGATCTAAATGGGCCGGTTTGAGACGGTCCATCGTGAAGACCTGTTCCTTGCCCCCAACGTCCAAAATAAAGGTGGATCCATTATTCCTGATGACCCGGAATGGCCCCTCGTATGGTCGTTGCAACGGTGCCCGAGGTGTGCCTGTGCAAACAAAAACAAACTTACAATCTCGTAGTTCTTTGGGCTTACAGGATGGGGCTTGACCGTGCCGCGAGGTGGGAACCGGGGCCAAGTTGCCGAGCCTCTCGCGCAGTCTTTGCGGGACTGCCGTGGGTTGTTCCCCTTGGTCCCAAAGGGCAGGTATGAAATCCCCTGGGACAACCAGGGGCGCCCCGTACACAAGTTCAGCAGATGAAGTGTGGAGGTCTTCCTTGGGGGCAGTGCGTATGCCGAGCAGGACCCAAGGCAGTTCGTCGACCCAGTTAGGACCCTTCAGGCGGGCCATCAAGGCTGATTTCAGATGGTGGTGGAAACGTTCCACTAACCCGTCTGAGGGTGGTAGGCCGTGGTGGTGTGCAGCTGCGTTCCCAGCATGTCCACTAATGCAGACCAGAGGCTGGAGGTGAATTGGGTGCCTCTGTCTGAAGTGATGTGGGCTGGAACACCAAAACGGGAGATCCAAGTTGTGAGCAGCGCCAGGGCGCAGGAATCAGTTGTGATGTCAGATAGAGGGGTTGCCTCTGGCCACCTCGTGAACCGGTCCACGATGGTAAGGAGGTACCGGGCTCCTCTTGAAACCAGCAGAGGGCCCACGAGGTCGACGTGGATGTGGTCGAACCTTCTACGGGTAGGCTCGAACTGCTGTGGCGGGACTTTGGTGTGTCATTGGATTTTCGATGTCTGGAGGTGCGGGCAAGTCCTGGCCCACTCACTGACCTGTTTGCGCATGCCATGCCAGACAAAATTGCTGGCGACCAGTCGGACAGTTGATCTGATGGACGGGTGCGCCAACCCATGTATCGAGTCGAAAACGCATCTCCGCCAGGCTGCAGGAACTATAGGGCGGGGTTGACCTGTTGCGATGTCGCAAGGGAGGGTCTGCCGACCTGGACCAACCGAGAAATCTTGGAGCTGCAGGCCCGAGAATGCAGTTCTGTAGCTGGGCAGCTCGTCGTCAGCTTACTGTGCGTCAGCCAGGGCTGTGTAGTCGACACCCAGGGACAGGTTGTGGATGGTCGGTCTGGAAAGTGCGTCAGCAACGACATTGTCCTTTCCGGAGACATGTTGGATGTCAGTTGTGAACTCGGAAATGTAGGACAAATGCCTCTGTTGACGAGTTGACCAGGGATCGGAGACTTTGGAGAAGGCGAAGGACAAAGGCTTATGGTCAATGAAAGCGGTGAAAGGCCTGCCTTCTAGAAAGTACCGGAAGTGCCGGACCGCCAGGTACAGCGCTAGAAGTTACCGATCAAAAGCGCTGTATTTCAGTTCGGGTGGTCTAAGGTGCTTGCTGAAAAATGCTGAGGGTTGCCAACGGCCTTCGATTAGTTGTTCCAGTACCCCACCAACCGCAGTGTTGGATGCGTCCACCGTGAGGGCGGTTGGGACGTCTGTCCTAGGGTGTACAAGCATCGTGGCATCTGCCAGGGCGTCCTTGGCCTTAATGAAGGCAGCCACGGCCTCATCATTCCAGGCGATGTCCTTGCCCTTACCAGCCATCAGCGAGAACAAAGGGCACATGATACGGACTGCTGCAGGGATGAACCGATGGAAAAGTTGACCATCCCAAGGAATTCCTGTAGGCCTTTGACCGTGTTGGGGCGGGCAAAATGGCGGATAGCGTCTACCTTGGCGGGTAGGGGTGTTGCCCCGTCGCTGGTGATTTTGTGGCCGAGGAAATCGATAGAGTCAAGTCCGAATTGGCACTTGGCTGGGTTGATCGTGAGGCCGAAATCACGGAGACGGGAATACAGCTGGCGGAGGTGGGAAAGGTGTTCTTGGCGGTCACGGCTGGCGATTAGTATGTCATCTAAGTAAATGAACACCAAGTCCAGGTCTCGGCCTACCGCGTCCATCAGCCGCTGGAAGGTCTGCGCGGCGTTCTTAAGGCCGAACGGCATTCGAAGGAATTCGAAAAGGTCGAATGGGGTGATAATCGCAGTTTTGGCGACGTCATCCGGATGGACCGGGATTTGGTGGTATCCCCGAATAAGGTCCACTTTGGAGAAGATGCAGGCCCCATGTAGGTTCGCTGCCAAGTCCTGGATGTGAGGGATGGGGTAGCGGTCCGGGGTGGTGGTGTCATTCAGTCTGCGGTAGTCGCCGCAGGGCCTCCACCCACCGGTGGCTTTGGGGACCATGTGCAGGGGGGAGGCCCAGGGGCTGTCTGACCTGCGAACAATCCCTAGCTCCTCCATGTGACGGAACTCTTACTTTGCCAGGTGGAGCTTGTCTGGAGGTAGTCGTCGTGCTCGGGCATGAAGGGGTGGCCCTGTGGTAATGATGTGGTGTCGCACCCCGTGTTTGGGCCTAGAATTTGTAAACTGAGGTGCCAAAACTGATGGGAATTCAGCTAGGAGCTTGGTGAACTCGTTGCCAGACAGGGAAATGGAGTCCAGGCGCGGGGCTGGTAGGCTGGTTTCTCCCAGGGGGTAGGTCTGGAAAGTTCTGGAGTGGACTAACCGCTTCCCTCGCAGGTCGACTAACAGGTTGTGGGCCTGAAGGAAATCGGCTGCTGGGAGTGGTCGGGCGACGGTGGCAAGGGTAAAGGTCCAGGTAAAACGGCTGCCGCCGAATTGTAATTGAAGTGTACAGGTACCGAAAGTCTGTATCGTTGTGCCGTTTGCGGCATTGAGTACAGGATCTTGTTGCCTGTTACAAGTGTCGCGGCCAGTCAGGGGCAAAATACTGACCTCTTCTCCAGTATCGACGAGGAAACGCCGCCCAGACTGCTTGTCCTGAACAAATAGGAGGCTTTGTCAGCGGCCAGCCACCATAGCCATCAGTGGAGGCTGGCCCTGGCATTTCCCTGAAACTTGCAGGGTGGGCGGCATCGACAGGCCTCTGCACCCCACCTCTGATGGTAGAAACACAGCTGGTTGCCAGTGTCATTGTCTGTGTTTCTGGGGTGTGGTCACTCGGTTGCTGGGACTGATTGAGGCGGGCGTTGGGCTCGCGGCCTGGCGATTTGGCCGACGGACAAACTGCTCTCACGTTTGGCCTACCACAGGACATCTGCCCGGGCAGCTACCTCACGTGGGTTGCTGAAGTCGGCGTCGGCTAACAGCAGGTGAATGTCATCGGGTAGTTGTTCGAGGAAGGCCTGTTCGAACATCAGGCAGGGCTTGTGTCCCTCGGCCAATGCCAGCATCTCATTCATTAGGGCAGATGGGGATCTGTCCCCCAGGCCGTCGAGATGAAGCAGGCGGGCGGCGCGCTCACGACGGGAGAGGTCGAAGGTCCGAATCAGAAGGTCTTTGAAAGCTGGGTACTTATCTTCCTCCGGAGGAGACTGGATGAAGTCTCCGACCTGGGCGGCTGTCTCCTGGTCCAGAGGGCTGACCACATGGTAGTACTTTGTGGAGTCAGAGGTGATCTGGCGAAGGTGGAATTGCGCTTTGGCTTGGTCGAACCAGACGCTGGGACAAAGTGTCCAAAAGGTGGGCAGCTTGAGTGCCACTGCGTTGGCTGCTGCGTTGTCGTCCATTGTGCGGGTCCAAGATCCGTTTGGACCGTCAGGGTCACCAATGTAGCTGCTGCTACCATGATGTGAAAAAACAAGACGCCAGTCGAAGGGTTTCAGAACAAGAACTGGTTTATTTTCCCGCCTCGCGTGGGCCTTTTAAGAGCGCCCGTTCCCACCCACTCCAAACGGCAATGACGGATATGCTACATCATCAAATCTTTCCCGTGCGCGGGTTCTCCCTGTTGCTCAGGGAAGACAAAGGCCCACCACCATCTTGGGCCTCGCCGCTCCGACGACGCACAACCCGACTGCCGAGCCGGTTTGCTTACTCGGATGGTGAGTCGCTACATATATAATGTGTGTATGTATGTGTTTAAATGAAGATGAATGAGAGGTTGTTTGTGTTAAGTATTAACACTGTCATGGTTCTGTTGGGTTGTTTCTGTGCTGCAATGTTTTTAAGATGCTATGTAAATTCATTGTCCTGTAGTACTGTGGAGCAGAAAAAAACTATTTTAATTTCACATTTGCGAAATGAGATTTCTTAACTCGCAAAGCAATATTCACTGTTTGTGGTATTCTAATTGATCTGTATGGAGTCTCCATGGCATTTCAAAATGCCACAGACTTTAGAATCCAGCTGAAATAAAGAATAGAGATAATGGACCTTTTTAATACTCCTGTCGCATTCTCTAAATTGAAGAACTCAACTGTAATTTTATCTCTATGCAGGAAAATTACTTCCTGTTTCTCTTAACCCCTTTAACCACTAACTGCTACCTAAATATTTGGTTGAAGCAGTTTTTTTTCTGGAGGAATGCTGCTGTGCAAAACACAATTGACCTTAGTACTGTTCTACCCCAACAGTACGGCTGAATACATTTAGTAGGTGGGTAATTGCTGTGTAGCCAGACAAGAAGGTACTATGAGATTTTCAGTGAAATATTTCTGATTTAATGGAGCATCTTTACACAACGAGATTACTAATGTTGTCCAGAACTTTCAGTGAACAAACACTATATCATGTGCTGGTTTACTGTGGTATCCAAATTGGGTCATCTCAAAAAATTGAGTATGCAGATGTGTCCAAGTGAACATTTGTCCAAAGCAAATGTAGATGGTATTTTCAGAGTGAAATATGTCAGAAAGTCAAACTACTATGTCCTCTGCAGAACTTCACGAGCTAGCAACATTCACCCAGAAAGTCCAAATGGCTTTACAGTGTGCAATCGTAATTTAGAACCATGCTGATTCTTTAAAGTTTCACCAAACAAAACCCAAAGTGGACCAAGACTACTAGAGGGAGATATTGATTGCTATCACATCCATATTTTTATCCTTGTAGCGGTTTTGATGATACTCACTAGCTGGTATTGTGAGGAAAAACATGACATTTCATCCTCTCAGCCAAATTGTTAATATAGATCTTAAAGCTGGGGCCCAAGCACTAGTCAGTGCAGTATCTCACTAGTCACATTCTGAGAAGGATCTATTTATTCTCACTGTTTTAGTTTCTTTTCTGTTTTATAACCAATTCCCAATACATGTCACCACATTATCCCCAATTCCATGTGTTCTAACATTGTTAACCAAGCTCCTGTGCAGAACTTTATTGAAAGAATGGTTCCCTTGTACAGTGAGATGGACTATACCTCACGATCTACCTTGTTGTGACCTTGCACCTTATTGCACTGCACCTTCTCTGTAGCTGTGACACTTTACTCTGTACTGTTATTGTTTTTACCTGTACTACATTAATGCACTCTGCAGTTACATTGAGTTAGTACACTGTGTAAGGAATTGACCTGTACGATCAGTATGCAAGACAAGTTTTTCACTACCTCGGTACAAGTGACAATAATATACCAATACCAAGTTGTACTGCACCATATCCACTGCTTCCCTCTTATCTATTCTACTATTTGCATCCTCAAGGAACAACAGATTAATCAGACATGATGTTCATTTGTCAAACAAAAGAATCATATTCACTCTGCTCAATCCTGTTATTCTCTTCAAGGTGTTCTGTTATTGCATCCTTCATTATAGATTTCCAGCATTTTCCCTACCACTGACCTTGGGTCAACAGATCAGTAGTTCCCTGTTTTCTCTCTCCTTTCTTTCTTAAATAGTATCATCACATCCACAGGAACAATGCCAGAGTCTACTGAACCTTGGAAAATGATACCTAGAGCATCAAATATCTCTAAAGCCACCTCTTTTAAAATTCTGGGATGTGGATCCTTGGGTCCTTGGGATTTATCAGCTTTTAAGCTCACCAACTTTTCTGTCTAATAACTTCAGTTTCTCATTTTCACTAGACCCTTGATTCTTTAATATCAGTCAGGGGTTTTGTGTAATTTATCTGCTGGTTCTTTATTCCCCATTATAATTCTCCTGTCTGTAGCAGACCTATGTTTAGCCATGTACTCATGATCTCCTAATCGACCTCCTCGAGGCCCTTGCACTTTGTTATTTACTTGCGCTGCACTTTCTCTGTAGCTGCAACACAATATTCTGCATTTTGTTTACTTTTTACAACCTCGATGTACTTGTGTATGGCTTGACCTGCCTGGATGACACACCAACAAAAGTTTTTCACTGTACATATGACAATATTAAACCGATGCCAATACCCTTGCTCATTTTTACTTACCTAATTAAAGTTCTTTTTTGGTCTATTTTGCTTTCTTTAATACTGGATCTTTCAGCACTAATTTCACTATCTCCAGTCTGTTAGTAGGAAAATCATCCTCTGCTGCCTGTATTTGCTACGTTTGTATCAGTTTTTTCAGAAAGTAATCCTAATAATACATCTACAGTAGCATTCAATTTAAATGCTCTATTCAATGCCAAAATCATATTGGGACAGGATGATGGCCTGTTGTTGCATTCTTGAGGCAGTCACTGTTGTAATTGTAGACTTGGGTCTAAGAATGGCTAACAAGGGTTTGCTGTCAGTGACCAATGTGAATGATGCACCCTATCAAGAAGTGGTAGAACCTTATGATCTTAAATATGATCGCCAGGTGTTTATTTTTATCTGAGAATTGTTTATGCTCTCTGTTACTGTGCACGATACAAAGCAATGGTCATTTCTTAGCCATTATCTGCAATGAGGTCTGTGGTTGCATTGACTCCTTAATTAGAGGCATCACACACAAACCTTAGTGTGCGGATGGTATTGTTATTTAACAGAGGGACTTGCTGGTAGAGTTTTCTCTTGTTAGTGCCTTCGATTGTTCCTTTCACTGTTTCCATGCTTCATTTGTCTTTAATAATTGGTATAGCTGTGTCAAAACCTTATGCGGTCTGTCAGTAACCTGGTGTGATATTAGGCCAAACCTTGGAAAGATCAAAGTTCAATAACATCCTTGTTTTTTCTCCTTTTAATTTTTGACAATGGCCTCAATCTTTTCCTTCATAAGTTGCATCCAATCTCAGTGCAATTACTCTTCTGGAGCTTGACATTTTGCTCAAGAAACCTTCTGAATACCTTCAAGTGTTTGGAAATTTTCCTCCCCTGCCAATTACAATCAAAACATTTTGGCTGTACGCCAGCAATCAGGGTTCAATTCCGGCTGCTGTCTGTAAGGAGTTTGTATGTTCTCCCTGCGACTGTATGGGTTTCCCCCAGGTGCTTGGGTTTCCTCCCACATTCCAAAGACGTACGGGTTAGTAGGTTAACACAGGTGTAATTGGGTGGCGTGGGCTCATTGGGCCAGAAGGGCCTGTTACCGTGTAGTATAAATAGAGATTTTAAAGATTTTATGATGATGAATGTATAATTTTCCGTCCCAATATCTTGCCTGAAATATTTCAGTGATGACACCATGCTACAAGGCAGCATGGTAAATGTATAAAGGACCTTGTGTATTGATTGTGCTGGTTTTCTTAATCCACATTTTAGTTGTGCATATACCTAGGACAGATGCAATTTGATAAAGATCTTAGTCACTGCCAATTTGGCACTCAGATTCTGTGACATGAGCAAAGAGTACTATTGATTGACTATAGTTCTGATGAGGATTATAATCCCCATGAAACCAGAGTTTTTATTATCTGTTCTGGGCACCATGACAAAAAGGGTGTGGCCAATCATTCTGTGTATTTTGACCAACACAGCATTTGTTGAGCTCTATCTCTACCTGAGCCTTCTGCACTAGTCTAGGTCTGCAGTAAATGGGCATTTGGCTTAATACATGTATGGGTCTTGTGCCCCTTTATGCCACCCTTGATCTAAAAGAGGTGGTTGTGAAGTATTCACATTATGTACATATTCTTCCAAGCTATATTTATTTCTTTAAACCAATTTTTTGCTAATGAAGTAAATCTGTTTATGTATCTGATTGGTAGCTTTACTTTTTGACCCTTGCATATCCCATCTGGCATAAGTTTCTCAGTGTCTCTCCAGAATGCCTTGAAATTCAATGTGCTTTTTGTTAATGTACATAGCTTTGTCCATTATCAGATTGTCAGCAGTTGTACCAGTGTTCATCATCAATAAACTGGTCAACAACTTTCACTTTAATTTTAAAATTGTCGTATTTCCTATTGTGGCCCATATGTTGTTTAAGCTTCACTCCTTGCACTGCTCATCAACTTTGATACTGTGCAAGCCCCTCCCTTATGGTTTTCAATTATCAGGATTGATCTATTATGAGGACTTCTGGCTTGCCATCCTGGGTCTATCCTTACACACTGACCTTAAACTCCCTTTTCGCAGTTGAAGCATTTTGCTCTTCTAAAGTGGTATACCTGTTTTGGGTGGTTTTCATTACATTGTGAGCAAATTTTTCTGCTGTACTCACCTTTCATGGTAAATGTGGTTTCAGGCTTAGTATTTGAACTCTCGCCTTTGTTATTGCTCTTTACCCAAATACTATATAACACCAGTATTATGTGCTTGCTGATATTCTTTGGTGTTTTTAGAAAATATCTCCATCGATGTGGCTATTTTACAAGCACACTCAAATGTTGAATCTTGCATTTTCAGTGATTAGATTGAAGTTGCTCTGTTGAATGTGAACTTGTAGCAGTTCAAGAAAGTACTGGACACTATATTATGGCAGATGGAGTACAATGTGGAAAGATGCGAGGTTATGCACTTTGAAGGAAGAAAAACTGGAGGGGCAAGTGAATCTTTGGAATTCTCTGCCCCGGACAGCGATGGAGTCATTGACTTCATTCAAAATTGAATAATTTATTTTTTTAATATTAGAATCAAGAGCTGTGGGTATAGAGCAGGGAAATAACATTGAGGCAGAAGATCAGCCATAAGCTTGTTGACTGGGGGAGCAGGGTTGAGTGCCTTGATGAACTACCCCATCTCGTGTCTGATGGAGATGTTTTTAAAGAAACTGAGAGGTGTCTGTGTTTTATCTTAGTTTCCAAAACTCCTGCTGTAGGTGATGTTTTGACTCCAGTCTTGCATTCTTGGTTTACCAAGTGTAAGGCTACTCGTTGATCTAAACAAAAGTCTTTCATGCTTCTGTGCTTGAGTCTAATGGAAGTACCATCACTTTCAGTCTGCATGTTGAGATTACTGTGAATCACCCAACTACTACAAGTTTACAGTTGCTGAATGTAGGCAATGATTTTGTTGCTTTAGGTAGCATCAGTTTTTCTTTGTTCTGCCCCTATCACCGGTGCATATTGCTGTATTCAAGCTTAAAAAATTACTGAGATGTACTGTGGAAAATCTGGAGAGCTGATGTGTAATTAAAACAGAAAATACTGGGAGTATGCAGTAGGTCAGGCAGCATCTGTGAAAATGGAAACATCTAACATTTTGGGTTGACCCCTCACCAGAACCAGGAAAAATTTAGAAAACTGGTATGGGTTTAAGTTGCAGGGAAGAGTGGAGGGAACAGAAGGTATATCTGGTAGGATAGAGACTGGCACCGAGGTCTCAGAGGTTCTTCTCAGACTGTGTACTGTACATGTGATCAAATACATCATACAATATCATAATTTATGCTCAACCAATGAGATCCAACTTCCTTATTAACAAAAGCAACAGCTCATTATGAATCTTCAATAGCATTGCTTTATATTATACATACTAATTACATTATACCAGTTATGAGATCATAATAAGCATAAAGACAAGCAAACAATAATATGGATGGCCTTTGTTGCTGAGGTTTAAGTGCCACTCCAACTAAAGGCAACCAGCAGACTGAAATGGTCAGGGTTCCAGGTTTCCTTGCATTTCTCACTTCTGTATGTCAACTGGCCAAATAAATTATAGCATGGGTGGTATCATGATTAAATTCTTCCACATTGGAAAAAATCTGTTCATCTTTGCAATTTTTGTTTTAGTTAAAGCTGCTGTAATTTCTGTATTTTGATGTTTTCTCCATAAATAGTACATAGAGCCTAGGGCTATAATACATCTTTCATTTGTGCTCTTGGAAGTTTGACCTTGCCCAGAGAAGAAGAAAGAATATGATTCCTATATTGACAAAGGAATCCCTCTGGATTCAAGTACGAGTTGCAGGCAAGCGACAAGTATGTCCAATTAGTTTTGTAGTATTTTTACGTATTATAATATTTGCTGAATATCTTTATAGGATATAGTTTTTGTTTTACAGCTAGATTTTGTGTGAAAGGAAACGTAATTGTTTTTGCTATATACTTGACGTCAAGCCTCATATTTTTATCCCACTAATTCTGAGTGCTGGTTTGGGAGGAGAAAAACATTGGGGTGGGAAGAAATGCACTGCTCATTTGCAATGGCACTATTAATGAGTCATGATTTTGCACTGGCAAAATTGTAAAATGTGATTTGCAATGTTGGCAGGAAGAAACTGCATGAATGTAATTACAATAGGGCCATAATAAAGTCACAAAACATTCCTTTAATTTTAAAATTATCTCCCTCTAGCAGTCAGCTTGAATAATGCAAAAACAAACCCTTAAATATGACTGTCCTGTCAGTGGAATAATTCTCTTAATAAATGCTTTAAAGTATATAATGTTTGTTTAATTTATTCTTGCATTATGAATATTGTAAATCTGCATCAAGTGGACATTGCAATCTCCATATTAACCTGCTGCAGTCTCTGCTGTTGTTAGCTGGTGAATTTAGGATACTCAACAGCAACATAAAAACAGGTGAAGGAGGTGTCCTAATCAGGAGCTTGTGTAACTTGAATAGTTTGGAACTACCTATGATGTTGCTCATGTTCCCCCTTGGAAAGAGCTCAGTGGGCTATGTGGTGTTACTGAAGGAATTCATGTTAGGTGTCTCAACTTTAATACTGGCTTACAGTGCAAGTGATGCAGCTTTTCCAATTAGTCCATTATTTTAATAGGGTTTAATCACTCCTAGAAGTACCTTGACATTTATTTTGAATCAAAAAGTACTTTTTAAATACCCAGGCAGGAGAACCAACCTTTTAAAGAGTATGGCTGAATGGCATTTGAGATTTCTCACAATTGTTTTTTTAATATAAATTGGAGCAGAAGTTGGGTATTGGACCTTAAACAACTTTTTAAAAAAAAATCCAAGTCTAGTCACCCACTGTCATGCCATCGTCAGTCTCTGGTGCCAGCTCCTTCAAAAACCGCAAGACCCACCTCTTGAAAATTTGTTTTTACCCATCCTGGCTCTTCTGTTTCCTCCTCCGACTCATTCACATATGATCTATAAAACTATCTGAAACATCTCAGTATATATAATGATGCAATGTTCTCATTTTCTTTTTTTAAAAAAACCTTCATCACAACACTTCTCACAAGTTCACTGGGTGAAGAGACAGATGAGATTGTTATGTTAGGTGTAGTCTTGATGAACTAATTGGTTAAAAAATTGTTTATTAATATTATTCTGATGTATACAAGTAGAATTGAACTCCAAATTAGTGTGAAGCACATTTCAAATTACTAATGGCAAGCAACTATCATTAATTGGTTTATAATATGCACACTGAGTCAGACAATGACCACCAGTCACAAGTGAGATACTGTAGTTGTCAATGAATCTAATTTTTAGTATTTGTTTTGACATTGGATACCAATGCAATAAGGATACCATTTAGAAGTGGAAGTAAACATGTATGCAAGGCTTTGACCATCAAATAGAAATATGCAGAAAATGAAATTCTTCAAAATATTATAATGCAATGCACACTAAATCTCAGCTAGAATAAAGAACACTTACTGTAGAAACCATCTTACTAGTTCAGTCATTTTGTTTGAAAAATTACAAAACAATATGCCTGCTTATGCATCTTTTATAGGATACGTTCTGATAACAGCATGCAAACTTTAGTTACAAAGATCAAAGCAATCATTCTGACATCTTTTCTATTTCTCTTAGCATCTTCAATCTGTATTGAATTTCATGAAACTCCAGAGCCTGCAAGAAAACCTCAAATGTCACAATCATTAGAGCTTACCATAAAAATGAAACGTTAGTGATTGTAGTCACTGAGGAGCCAGAAATTCTCCATGGAATACATTACTTAAAAACTGTAATAGGAGCCAAATAGTAGTGGCTAGAAATACAAACCTGCAGGAACTAATGCATGCACATCTGTGCTGCTACATGAAGGATGCCTATATTCAAGAGCTTAAATCCATTATTTACTCAGATGCTAAAATGTGCTATTTTGTCGGTGTACTTAAATGACCTATCCTCCTCAAATAATCGGCCTTGTAAAAACTCTTACCATTCCCAGACAATGCAGCATACCCAACTTCAGTTTGGATCCCAACAAAATGTTATTTGCGCCTTCCTACTAGAAGGGAAAGTCACTTATGGCATGACATCCTGTTGGAACCAGTTAGAGGTAGTAATACACAGCTCTGATTAATTAATGAATTATTTCTCACTACAGTCCAACTGTTAGTCAATACAAAGTGGAAAATTCCATTTGTTTGCCATATTTGATTGAGTTCTGATGTGGTATTCAACAATTTAAAACAAAAACAAGGGACAAATGTTTTTAGTTTACTTTGAACTTTAAGCAAAATGCTTCTTGAATGTTAACGTGTATGCCTAGTTATTTCAAACAGATGGTATAACAGGTGTTTGTGAACACACTGCTAGTACAGCCAAGTGCATCTCACAAAGTGATGTGTGCCAACAGATGGCTGTTTTTCCATTTTCTCTTTGTAGGATATCTGTTAAGAGTAATTAATGAAAATGAAATCCTAATCAGGTATTCTTCAATTAAACACCTGTTTCTGAACACATGTAATCTTAATAGTGAACTGTATTGCTGTCTGGCGGGAAAAGAATGAGTCAAAAACTAATATTAACTGCTCATTAATGATATGCCATCAAAGTTACTATTGTCAGTATGCAAACAGAAGCTGAATTTCTACAAAAAAAAATCAAACATGCAGATATCGGAAATCTGAAAAGAAAAACAAAATGCTAGAAACATTCAATAGGTCAGACAGGATCTATAGAAAGAGAAACAGTTAATATTTCAGCTCTGAGACCCTTCAGCAGAATTGAAGTTGATTTTAAAACTTCAGCTGAAGTTTTGAACTCAAAATCCTTAAACAATTTGCAGCTTTTGCTGCAATCTTTTACCTTGTTGTAAACAGAGGATGTTATTTTGGAATTAGACCTTCTTTATGTAGATGATACCATGCAGAAAGACAGATGACCAAATTGCATGTTTAGAGCACATTGTGGCAGACTGTGCTCCCGTGTGGGTGGTTGTTCTGTTAGCACCTTTCTGACATGGAAGCAGACAACATGCTAAAGATCAGATGCTGCATGACTTTCCACTCTGCTTCAATAGCAGCTCCAGATCATACTGGGCTGGATGCTCCACAAACTCGGCCTCTGGTTTTATGCCAGTTATAGCTGACAAACACTGACCCTATTCATTTAAATAGGGTCAATGAGCTTCATAACTAAATGTTAATTTATTAAGGGCAAAATTTTACCTTGTAGTATATTTAACTTATTTTTGTAAAAAAAACCTATTTGAACTTTTAATCTCTGTATATTGGATATTTTTAAAAAAAGTGTGAAATTTGCCTTTCGACAGTAGCAACTGTCAAAAGCTGACAGGATTGTCCACTGGGGACAGTCTGTTTCCATTGCTTGCACCTGGTCCACCTCATAGAAAAGCCATGAATTGGAGGTCATTGGTCTTATGGATCTTGTGGGGATCAAAGGCAGGGTGGACAAACATGTGTGCTATAACCAGCCATTAAAACTAAAGGTCCAAATTGTTAATTGCCTTCAAGTATTGAAGGAAAATAGGCTGAGGAATGCAGTTTAGACATGAATTATCATTTCTGAAGATGGTAAAATTGGACTAACATTGGTTGTGCTGACTAGAAAGCTATTTTTGGGAGAGGAATTCTCAGAATTAATAGATTCAAGGTTTAAATTGGTTCAGTTCGTTATACTGACCAACTTTTTTTTAAAAAAAGAAGAAAAAAAATCAACCTTTTCACTTATTTACTTAAGTAGGACCACACATTTGATTCCATGATTCAAATTTTTGGTTAATGCTCTTTTTAAAACCTAGATCTTCATTTCCAAAATGAAAAACATTTCCTGCTTTATCCTGGTACTATGCTTTATATATAAGTCCTACTGCTTTCTGTGAAAAGAACAAAATTAGGATCAAACTTCTCAGGTTGCACTAGACTTGAAAAGACAGGAATGCAAAAATTTGTTTGCATAGGTCCAAAAAGTTGTGATTTGGAACTCATGGTTATTGCTCAGAAGCAGATGTCCTTCTGCATTGATGTTATAGGACTGCTGTGGTTCAAAGTGGTAGCATTGCCCAGATCCCATCACCATCTCATTACATTGCAAGGATCTTCATATTAAATTGTAATATTTATAATCAAGTAATAAATAAAATTTAAGTAATTGTTTTGCACAAGTTTTTCTTTAAGTATTATGATACACCAATCCAGCTCACTCCTCAAATTATCCAACATTAGTTTCAAAACCATGGTCAACTGTTCATGTAGAAATTAAAGTCAATGCTGTGTATATTGAAAATGACCCCCATAGAACAATTTCTGCCTACCTCTTGAAAGAACAGTATAAATTTTAATATGCTAAAACTTTATTTATAAACAAGTGAAATCATATCCAGGATTTTAAAATCTCAGTTACAATGTATAAATAGCAGATTGCAAATAGTTGTACACTTACTCAGTACAATAATCTATTGTGCATCTAATGTCATAGCACAATGCATCTGCTAATCAGACACACTGGGGTGGATTTTAATTCTTGGATCCCAAGTATTTTCTGGCCACTGTGTTGAAGTGGAAATGGGATGGAGGATTTTGTCTCCATGCCTGTCCATGCACATTTCTTGCCATTTCATTTAAAAATCTGGCAAGTTCTATATTGTGAATGTGATCATCTCTGTCCAATGTTCTCCTCCAGGTTGTGCTCAGACACCAAAGATAAAAGCTTATTCTAGATTCTTGGAAAATGGTGAACTACAAAAGCAATTTCTAACTTGTCCAAAGTTTATTTTGTATCATTAGCCAAAAGGAATATTGCATATATTGTACTTCATTCTTAATGACTCTGATGGAGTGCTTTCCATAGCCAATGACTAGACTTTTTAGATGGTTGATTTCTTGTAATGTACATTAAAGGGCATTTATGTACTTCCACTGTAATGTTGTGGATTGCTTTCCAAAAGTTTAATTTCCAAATGAAGAACTTGATCAATGGAATTTTTTTTTTGTACAGTTGAGGAAAGATAACTTGCATTTTTCCTTAAAGGCCACGCAGAATTCCATTAAATATAGGATAGAAGCTTATCAATCCTCACTCTGTCCTGCAGAGTTCAGATTACATTCCAGAGATTTATGACCTTGCTGGGCACAAAATGTACTGGTGATTAAAAGTGCAGAATTTCATTCTGTTCCTTCAAGAAGCTTTTGCAGATTCTTCTGTATCTGAAAGATAGTATAGAGAGAATAAGGAAGGCAAGATGAGAAATACAGGCACAATTAGTGTTTAATTTGTTTTTTTGCAGAAGTTTCTACCAACATATCAAAAGTAACGGAAGTCTGATGATTTTTAATAGATACTTAACATTATCCTTGTGCATAAAAGACAGATACAGTGTTCTTACTCCACCAGTTGTTACTCCACTATTTTCACACATCTGGTCTTTGTAATAGGCATCAGATAATGCCTGCTACTTTCCAAAATGTTATTTATATTTAATTATATTTGGAACCCTCTTCCTCAGCTAGAAATCTCTGTACAATCTTGACCCATTCTATCTCTGAAACTTTACAGATGAGCACTCTGATGACATGAGCAATCTCTCTTCCTTGCCCAGTAATTTGTCAGATTTCAGCCCATGTGCCTCATTTGTGGAAGGCTCGCAACTTGAAGATACCAAATCAGTTGATCTAAGGTGCTCTGTTGTTGTTGTTAATGCAATTGGCAAGCACCTGAGTACTTAGCAGTGTTGAGTTATGCAAGAGATTCTAAGAACACCATGAGTTAAAAACAAATGTTTTAAACAGAGAAATAAAAGTAAGTGATTGACAACTCCCAAACAACAAAGAAAAAATTACAAGGGACTTCAGATGCTGGAATCTGCAGCAACACAAGATGCTGGAGGAAATGGACAGTCGACATTTTGGGTTGAGACCCTTCATCTGGACTGAAAGATGGAGGGGAGATAGCCAGTATAAATAGGTGGAGGGAAGAGGTACAGCAAGAGTTAGCAAGTGATAGGTAGATCCAGATGAAGAGTGGTAAGTGGAAATGGCTCCAGAAGCTGGGAAGTGATGGATGGAAGTGACAAAAGGTTGAAGACGATGGAATCAAGTGAGGGAGGAGGGGTAGGCAGATGGGAGTAGTGGCGGGAGGGAACTAGTAGGAGGGGTGACGAGTAGATGAAGTGGGTGGGAGAGGAGAAAGAAACCAGATGATACAGTGAGTCCAGGAAGAACTAGGTAAATCTGGAGGAGGCAGAAAGGGACAGAGGAGCAGTTCACTGGAAAGTTAGAGAAATCAATGTTCATGCTGTCAGGTTGCAGACTACCCAGGTGGAATATGAGGTGCTTATTATGACCCCGAATTAAGCCATTTGGTCCATTAGATACATGCCAGCTTCCAGCACAGTCATCCATCAGTCCCATCCCAGCTTTAGTTACTTCCCTATATACCTGTCTCACATAACCATCAACTCCACTTTGATTCTTTGGCCACTAACCTACACCAAAGGGTAATTTACAGTAGCCAATTAAATTACCAACATGTCTTTGGGATGCAAGAGGAAACCAGAGCACCCAGCAGAAACCCAGAGTCACAGGGAGGAAGATCAAATTCCATACAAATAGCTGAGATCAGAATCAAACTAGAGTCTCTGGACTAGCAACATTAATCGCTGTACCACTGCTGCCCCAGAGTACCCAAAAAGAGGATTGGGCTTGCTCTACCATTTCAATTCCGCAGTGCTTGATCTTGTATACCAGCCTGTATCTGCCTAGATTCCTTAGGGATTGACTCATTTAAAAAGTATCTGAATGAGCACTTGAACCATTGTAACTTTAAAGTTACAGAAAGATAGCTTGGAAGTGGGATGGATACGATGGGCTTTTATTCCATTGTAACAGAATAAAGGCCATTTGACCCGAGTCATGCTGGTCACTTACTTCCCTTTAACCCATTCACTCATGCTCATTAGCATTCTCCTGATTCTCCCATAAGCTACCTGCACTAATGGTAATTTTCCCTAAAGGGAAAGCATTCCAGAAAGGACCCACAAGAACTCAAGTCCCTGATGCAAGTTACAGGGCTCGAGGAAAGATTGCCCAGGTTGCTAATTAACTCAACAACCAGCATGGCTTTGGGATGTTGAAGGAAACTGTAGAAGCTGGGAGAAAATCTATGTAACCACCACAGGGATTACACTGGTGGTCAGGATCAAACTCAGATGCTGCCCTTAATGGCATCCTTTCTCTGCCATGAATTTCTATGAAAATGGACTTTTTAAAAAAATCATACAGACCCCCGCCCCCCAAAAAAGAAAACAAGGTTTTCTCCTCCTTTTCCTGGCAATGATTTACTGCTCAATAGTATTTCACAGAGGCTCTCTATGATTGGGTATTTCAATCATTTAATATCAGCAGTGAATTTGTAATTCTGATGCATGTACAGTTTTTTTTGGGAAACCAATATTCATGATGATATGGATTTAAATAATTTTTGCTCACCTTTTCCAGTTTTGCAAGATTTTCTGTTAATTCATCATAGATCGCATCTGTATTAACTTGGTATGGTAAACCCATGTCACGCTGAATGAAAGAACTATGGAAAAGCAGAAGTGTATGCAATAAATTTATTAATTCAACAATCATAACTGAACACAAAATTAAACATACATCACCAATTAGATTTTATCTGCTGCTATACATATATAATAAAAAAAATCAATAATTGAATAGCATTGCAAGGAACTAAAACAGACATTAACTGAATCATGAAATTCCTTCATTTCTCTCCAAAAATTGCCCCATACCCAACACCTTGCCAAAAAGAATTCCATGAGTGGAGCCAAACCCAACTTGGAGGGGCAAAAAAAAAGTTCACTTAACTGGTCACATATACATGCAAATCACAAGCTGCTAACTCTGTCTGTGTAATCCATTCCAGAACCCAAATAATTGTATGGCAGCTTTGCTAGAAGTTTGGTAACTCAATACTGTTTTTCTTGCTTAGTAATGCTCCAGATTTCATAGTCAGAGACCAAGTAGCATGACTTTGTCAATTATCAATTGGAAAAGTCTGAGCTACTGACTCACTCTATGGTTGTAATGTTTATTCTTAAAAGCTCAGCGGGCAACAAACTAGGATGAAAGCATTGGGAAAAATTTGCTTCAGTTTACACTTGTGGATAGGTCACGTTGATCCCTTCTGAAAACATGGTGCTGGAAATAATCACTTGCAGCACGTTCAACAGTAAACTTGATCAAGTTTTCCATTGGTTATTACAAAGTTTGTGGTAACTGGCCTTAAAATGCATATTCAGTGCTGTTTTTGTTTCCAGCACAAAACTTAATGAAAATCAAACACCCCTTGAGCGGAATGCAATCACACCCATTTCCAGGTTAAACTGTCCCCTTCTGGAAATGCGATAGTGTTGCCAGTGGTGAATCACGCTCCCACCATGATGCAATTTCTGCATCAGACACAACTTTAAAACATTAGGTTACACTGCAGAGGTGCATTTATCACTGGGCATTGTCAGACCAACCATGTGTTCAAAGTGGCACTCTCCAAGCACATCTCCAACTTCAGCCATTTAGAAGCCCACTTTGATAGCTTCCCTACCCACTTGCTCTCCTTCAGGAACACTCCATACACCCACCCATATCTGCTCTCAATGCTGCCCCTCCAACTCCTGGCTCTACAATACACCAGTGGGTACTAATGTGTGCAAGAACCATTTAGTAGTGCTTGATGCTGTTGTATTCTTCTGGGCTGCACCATAATTGGAATCCAGTATGGTACCATAGCATTTAAGTAATTAGAATTCTGCACCATTGCAGATATGCAAGTTCAAAGCCCATCATGGCAGCTGGGAATTTAAAATCCAATTAAAATTGAAAGTAAAGTTAGTTTCACTAATAATGACCAAGTCATGGAGCCACTGCCTCGCAGCTCTAGTGACCCAGACAATCTTCACAACCAGCTGTCTACGTGTGGAGTTTGCATGTTCTTCCTGTGCCTGTTTGTAGGATTCCTCTGGGTGCTTCGGTTTCCTTCCACCTCCCAAAGACACAAGGGTTGGTAGGGTTAATGGGCCATAATAAGTTGTCCCTGATGTTCAGGTGAATGGTAGACTCTGATGAGAGTGTGTGTCTGTGTCTGGGGTGTGGGGTGGGGTGGGTGGAAGAGGGAGAAAAAGAAATTGTGATGCAGGATTAGTGTAGGTTCAGTGCAAACAGGTGCTTGAAAGTCAGCACAGATTTGGTGGGCCAAAGAGGCCTGTTTCCATGCTGTGTATCTCTATGGATGTCATAAAAGCCCATCTGGTTCACTGACATCCTCTAGAAAAGCAACCTGCCACCCTTACCCTATCAGACCTATCACTCCAGATTCACCAATGTCATTCACTCCCAACTGCCTCCTCACCACAGGAGTATGTAGCAATGGACAAAATTCTGCCTTTGCCAGTAATTAGAGAAAAAAAAAATCACAGGAACCAACAAGGTTGTTCGCATGTTGCTCAACAACTATTTAGCATGTTTCCCCGTGCCAATTTCTAGACCATTGCTAAGCCAACTGAATACACATACTTACTCTTTGTGATGTGCATGATATTCTGGCAATGCTCCCAGTGAAGCTAGGCGCTGCTCCAAAGCAAAGATTTTCATGCCCATGTAGAAAGATGAAAAGACTAGCACAATGACTCTGCAAAACAAGCAGTTCTTCAGCAAGCATTTTCTGTTTCTTGGTACAGTTACATTTAATGTTGAAATAAACAACTTCTAATGTATTTTATAGTTTGCTCTTCAAACTGTTCAATTTTTTTTTGTTGTTCAGTCTATACATCTGTATTCAAGTAGAGCTTGAGTGTTTATAGGTATGGAGAAGTAACTGTTGGATTCAAAAGCTCTCAAAGCTAAAATTTACTACAACTTTTAACTAACAATTAAAACACTTAACTAGTTCATTAACAGGCTGTAGAAAAGTTTCATAATTTGTCTTGTTCATTATTCACAATGTTAAACAAAAATAAAATCCACTAATTGTGCAATTACAAAGATTTACAAGTTAATCATGGCTTTAATTGCCCCGTTAATAATAGAACACTAATATGTTGAATGGGCCAATGGAAAATGCTTGCATTAATAACCTATAATAAAATGCCATAATGTTTTAAAAATTATATTCACTTCCCTCTGTGTATTTGGCCCCATTCCTGTGATACGTGGTCCTACATCTTCCAACCTCTTCACTCCAAGTGGTTTGGGATCCAAGGGTCTGACTTTGAGCCAGATGGCAATGTGTGTGTGTGTTGGGGGGGGTGGTTGGGATTGGGGTTGGGAGGTGCTAGGAGGATCAAAAATGGCCAGTGTAAAATGATACCTGTAATAAACTCCAGCTCTCTCTGCATACAACTGACATCCCTATTGTTTACTATCTTGAAACGTTCTGCAGCATGGTACGATTTCTCCCTAGGTTTTCCTCTCAGTTAAGATTCCAGAACAAGACAACAGAAGAAACATGGGCAATTTTAAGAATTAAAAGATATGCTTTGTTTCTGAAAGAACTATTCCTACTTAGCATAAGAAGTGCACAAAATTTAGATAATTCAATTGCAATTTAAATGTTTGGATATTGTCAAATGGCAAACATCACCATCTTCAATATCCCTATGGTCACTGAGCCTCAGGAGAAACTCCAACTAATCTACTTCAGTGAAACTAGATTTCAACTTCAGACAAGCATCCACTAACAGGAATTTAGCATGATGACTTGCATCAAATAGTTTTTCAAAAACACCTCTTACTTCGTGGGCATCTTAGCACTGGACCCCAAAGCCCACTATCAAACTGGACTGAGATCGAGCAGATTCATTTAACACAAGATTGTGGGGTCAAAAAATACACAAGACTAGCCCAGAGTAGATTCAAATGAACATACCGATCCAAAACAAAAACTCACTTCCCAATTTATCCTGTATATTTAATCACCTTCATATGCTGTTAAAGAGGTATGTCAAATTTACAAACTAGTACCTCAAATTCTGTAGAGTTTAATTGAAAGCAATACTCACATAACCAGATAGAGCACCAGTAAGTTATTCACAGAAAGATGCTGTTTACCATTAGCTCTCATTTTGTGTAATAATCCCCATATCAACGAATGTCCTGCAAGCGTACAGCAGGTATCAGTACACAATTATCTCAAAAATGCACAAAGCCTATTGTTCATTTCTCTGCAGCAGACAAACAGAAGAAAGACAATAGTGTGTGGCAACATGATAGTTGTTGTTTAATCAGTAATCAAAGAGGTCTTGACAAAAGTTATCTATTGACACCAGTTTGAATTCCCCCATATCAGTCGAGTATTTAAATTCGGTTAATTAAGTGAATCTAGTTTCAGTAATTGTAACCAGTATCTGATTGGTGAACTTGAACATTTTATTATGGCAATGTCCTTCAAGGAAGCAAGTCTGACTGTATGGACATCAGATTTAAGGCAACATAACTCTTAACTGTTTTGTTGAACAGCTGAGAAATTTGTCATCGCCCTACTCAAAGTGACCTGCCTCACATATACTATAGTGGACGGCAACTCATCACTGCTTTCAAGGGCAATTAGGGACAGGTATTAAATGCTGACCGTGACAACAAAACCTACATCCAATGTAAGAAAAAAAATTAGATTATAACTACTTTTACAAAAACAACTTGGTTATATTGCAAAGTTTGTGGTCACTAGGATTTCTAGGAATGACATGATTGCTGTTGGATTGCTCTTCCCTTACTTTACTCCCTATAAATTCATGCCTGTGTGGGCAGATTCTGCTCTAACTCCATCTACGAGTTCCCAGATAACACCACTGTGGTGGGCCGGATTTCACATAACGATGAGACAGAGTACAAGAAGGAGATAAAAAGAGCATAGTTGCATGGTGTCAAGACAACAACCTTTCCCTCCATGTTAGCAAAACAAAACAGCTGGTCATTGACTTCAGGAAGTGGGGCAGAGCACACACCCCTGTATGCATCAATGGTGCTGAAGTGGAGATGGTTGAGAGCTTCAAGTTCCTAGGTGTAAACATCACCAATAGCTTGTCCTGGTCCAACCACGTAGACACTATGACCAAGAAAGCACACCAGCCCCTCTACAGTGGCATGCAAAAGTTTGGGCACCCCTGGTCAAAATTTCTGTTACTGTGAATAGCTAAGTGCGAAAGGCATAAAGTTAAAGATGACATATTTCCTTAATATTTTAAGCAAGATTACTTTTTTATTTCCATCTTTTACAGTTTCAAAATAACAAAACAGGAAAAGGGCCCGAAAGCAAAAGTTTGGGCACCCTGCATGGTCAGTACTTAGTAATACCCCCTTTGGCAAGTATCACAGCTTTCCTGCATCCTCACCACAAAATTTAGTGTCAGAAGTTTGCAAAGGAACATCTAAACAAGCCTGATGCATTTTGGAAACAAGTCCTGTGGACTGATGAAGCTAAAATAGAACTTCTTGGTTGCAATGAGCAAAGGTATGTTTGGAGAAAAAAGGGTGCGGAATTTCATGAAAAGAACACCTCTCCAACTGTTAAGCACGGGGGGTGGATCGATCATGCTTTGGGCTTGTGTTGCAGCCAGTGGCACAGGGAACATTTCACTGGTAGAGGGAAGAATGAATTCAATTAAATACCATCAAATTCTGGAAGCAAACATCACACCATCTGTAAAAAAAAAAGCTGAAGATGAAAATGGGATGGCTTCTACAACAGGATAACGATCTTAAACACACCTCAAAATCCACAATGGACTACCTCAAGAGGCACAAGCTGAAGGTTTTGCCATGGCCCTCACAGTCCCCTGACCTAATCATCGAAAATCTGTGGATAGACCTCAAAAGAGCAGTGCATGCAAGACGGCCCAAGAATCCCACAGAACTAGAAGCCTTTTGCAAGGAAGAATGGGCGAAAATCCCCCAAACAAGAATTGAAAGACTCTTAGCTGGCTGCAGAAAGCATTTACAAGCTGTGATACTTGCCAAAGGGGGTGTTACTAAGTACTGACCATGCAGGGTGCCCAAACTTTTGCTTCGGGCCCTTTTCCTTTTTTTGTCATTTTGAAACTGTAAAATTTGGAAATAAAAAACCAATCTTGCTTAAAATATTTTAAAAATGTGTCATGTTTAACTCTATGCCTTTTGGAAATCAGGTCATCTTTTACTCGCTTAGCTATTCACAGTAATAAAAATTTTGACCAGGGTGCCCAAACTTTTGCATGCCACTGTACTTCCTCAGAAGGCTAAGAAAATTCGGCATGTCCCTATTGACCTTCACCAATTTTTATAGGTGCACCACAAAAAGCATTCTATCCGGAAGCATCTATCTGCACTACACTTGCTCTGTAAATGTAACACGATGTTCTGCATTTTGTTATTGCTCTTCCCTTTGTACTACCTCAAACTTGTTTTGAAATGATCTGTATGGATGGCATGCAAAACAAAGTTTTTCCACTGTATTTCAGTAAATGTGGCAATAATTAATCAATTAATTTGCTGAAAAAAAACAGGCATTCATGATGAAATCAAATGTAAACATTTTGTGGGAATTTTTTTTTAAAAAAACATCAGATACTAATACTCACTGCTCTCATGAAAGCTTCTCTTCACATCAGACATTTCTTTTATGTGAACATCAGCATGTACAGGAATGGCATTCTTCTCCATTTTCAGTAATGCTTGGGTTGCACTGGTAAACTCTTGATAGCCAAATTAGTTACTTGCATTTGAACATTTTACAAAGGAAACCATATTCTAAGCTAGAAAATGTCATGAATCTATGTATTCAACATTACAAATATCTTTAAAACAAAGTTGAAATGAAGCATTATGCTAACATATTGCCAACATTTTGTATGCATGGGGAGCAGATTAACTCCAGGCACACATTTTCGATTCCAACAGCAAACTCTTTCTACACAGGCTTTTAAACTAATCCATATGCTACAAAAAGATTCTAAGGATTTTTAATGTGTATTTGTTTTTGTTTCATCACAAATTTCAACCCTTTTAATTGCCTATTTTTGTATTGAGGTTTACAACACAGTTGTAGCACTAGGATCCCTGGAATAACCCGAAATTCTATCCTACATTTCAACTTGATTTAATCTGATTAGCCATTTTGCAGAACTACATGCATTTAAAATATTACTTTTTGTCTGCTTGCTTTCTGGAATTCAAAGTAATTTGTCTAGACCAGTACCAAAAGTGGCATCTTATTAAGAATTGCCTTTTATTAAGGGAACAAACCTTGCGAATTTTCAGACTCTGGAGTCTGAGACCCAGAACTACTGGATTGTTCCAATTCCCGTCTTCTGCATACTGTTGGAAGATCTGGCAAATCTTCTATATTGAATTCCTTTCCCAAATAGAGGATAATTTCTATTAGATTCCTTCTGAAGTTATATAAATATATTAACACAATTCAATCCATGCATAATGTGTGTCCCAGGTAAGTAAAATATTTAATCTGGCATGCTGATGACTGACAGATTTTCCATTCTACTGGATGTTATTCCAATTAATACTCCACTACATTTCAGTTCACTTTTTTTTTTAAAAAAAAAGATATTACACAGTGAACCAAGCAAGTTTAGGAGCACAGAATTTATAATCCACTCAGCCAGATGCTGAACCTTCAGGATTTCCCAACAATCAGATGGCAGATTATTGGAGTTTTACTGCAGCCTCATTGCGCAAGTATCTGCTGTGTTCACATTCAAACTAGCAACCAGCATCTGGTAATTACCCCATTCATCAGATTACTGGAAATACATAGCTTAGAAGCCACCTGCACACAATGACCACCTATTCTTGCCAGAATGAGATCACAGGCTAATTGCCCATTGGATTGATATGAAATGCATAAATTTAATGCAACATTTCTTACTAAAACCTTTTGAAAGCTGGGAGAAATTACCCTCCATTTAATGACAGAAGTTACTTTAACAAATTTTGTTTCAAGTATGATTTTTTAAAATTGACTTTAGAACACTTACTGTTGTATGCTGTTTGAATGTGTACATAGTGCAGTGTACAGAGAATATGCTGGTTTAACTTTATTCAAAAATGACTCCATGTAAATAATTTCTATTTATGCATGTTACTTTTCTCCGTGAATGAAGTCCATGGAAAAACTGCTGTGGAGTTCGACATTTGATGTCATTTTTGAAGTTTCATTGGGATCAAGAAATGCTTTTTCATTCCCTTTTCTCAAGGAGGGACGGGAAAATCACTCAAAGATTTTTTCCATTTTCTTATTCTCATAATTAAAATGCATAACAATAAATAGAGTCCCTAGTTGCATCTTTGAAATAAATAAAGAAACAAAAAAAGGTACAAAATTATTTTTTTTTCTAGTCCTGATATTGTCAAGGAAATCTCTGATCTTATTTGTTCTGATCAGATCTTTTCAGGAAAAAAAGACCTGTTTATGCTACATATCTTTAATCCTTTGAGTTCACTGCTATAAATTCATCCCATAAGGAATTGTGTAGTAGTTTTCTAAGACTAGAGTCTGACCATTGAAAAATTTAGTTCTGTGCCCAACACAGAGCTAACCAGAGAAAAACATTAGCATATAGTATGCTTGGTGTTATTTTTGATTGCTGAAACACTTTGAAAATAGCCACATGATTGCAATAACCTTCAAGTGAACAATGAATCACAGGCATATTTCACGATTACACCTTAATATAAAGGATTTGAAGTTTTTTTTTAAAAAATCAGTCTTCCCCACAACTTTAACCTAAATCTGAAAAATCCTATTATAAAACATGGAAATAAGGATCTCCACAAGGACTGATATACATGATATAACTGTAGTAACCAGTCCCTTGAATCAGTCATTCTGCCAAGTCATCCTGCTGCAGATTACAAAATAAAACAGTGTCAATTCAGAACACTGTAAATTTCCACTTACTAGAGGCAATGATGTTGGACGCTCAGCTCTGAAATTATTTTCAGCAAGGGATGGATTTGAACTGATATCATCAGATCTCTCCTAAGAAAAGTTAAATGTACAAATCAAAATTAGAATACTGGATTTGGTGTAAAGCTTTGTTCAAAATGTATAGTATATTGAAGTACAAAATTCTGAGGGGCTAGACAAAGTTGATGCTTCAACTGGTGGGAGGTCCAGAACTAGGGGACACTGTTTCAGGATAAGGAATCACCTATATAAGATTGAGACAAAGAGGAATTTCTTAAGGGAATGCAAATCTCAGAAATTCTCTGCCCCAGAGATCTGTGAGTGCCAAGCCATTACATTTACTCAAGGCTATGATAGTGGTACTATTGTACTGAAGGGAAAAATCATGGCTTAAAAGAACAGTGGAGCAGCTTCAAGGGATCACGAGTTCATTTCCTTCCATTTCGAATGCATCAAAATAATGTTCTACTGCCACATACAAGGCTTATTTATTCAAATCCATGCAAGCTGCAATTACAATGCCCATGCCTGTTATCTTTAATAATTTGTTTAAAGAAACAAAGGGCAAAATGCAACATGACATTTTAACAAGAAATTCAGATAAGGAATAACACAATGGCTTGAATCTTGCAATAGGAATAATAGTGTAGCTACTAATCCTCAGAGTCCAAATTTCAGCACATCTCCCCAGCCCTAATGATGGAAAGTTTTCTTGGTGAACCGGCACCAGCTTAAACCAGTTCAAGTACAGTAGCCTCCTTGAAATCAATGCAAAGAAATGACGAGTAGACCTTTTTATTTTGTTTAATACTATTGTTCAAGTATATTGTGTAGCTTGAAATGGTATTTTGAAATATTTATTGTTAATATTTCCCAAGTGCTAAAAGACTTTCACAATCATTCAATTTCAGTGATAGCTTTGGCAAGTCCAGAGATGGGGCCTTTACTAGGGTATTAAAGCTATTCTGCCAATGTAGTCAGATATTTGTTTGGGGGAGGCTCTCTACTATGCTATGCTGCACAAGCATGTGCTAATATGCTGGAATCCTATATCCCAGCACAAGGTCATCTGGGACCACAGCAGAAGAAACTGCATGGTTCAAGTGCAGATGACTGCTGATTATGTCGAAGATCTGCCCAACTGAGGGGTTCGAGACATGTTTAAGGCAAGGTAAAATAAATGGTTTGTTTCTCTCCTCTTAAATCTAAGATGCAAGGAGTCCAGATCATGGGACACAACTTCTGAAGATGGAGTCTGAAGGAAAACAGAAGTTCTACAGAATTCAAACCAAAAAGCCATAGAAATATATTGAAATGCATAATGTTGCAGTGACACAATTCAGCAAGACCACATGGATACTTGCAGAATAGGATTTTAAAAAATCACTGCATTAGGAGAAGGAAAAACCCATGGCTATCAGCAAGTGATTCTTAAGCCAACAAAATGTTGTGTTGTTCTAATAGCTCTTATTCACCAAGATGTTTTTCTGTTGGAAAATAGGGGAAAAAGTCCACTGAAGGACAACGACCTAACTAATGACTCATTGCGTTTTTCTGATACGAATGCTTCTGCTGTATATTTTCAACATATTTTGTTTCTGCAGTTTCAATGTAAGGCTGTCCATTGGTTCTCCTCTTCCCGATGAATCAGGATTGGGGATGATTTAATACGAATAAAAAAAACATCAGGACTATGGCACTTGGCTGCTCAGGCCATACAAGTCAACCCGACACAAAAGCTTGATCGAGTCAGGAAGGTGATCGGTGGACATGCACAGGTTATCTCCAACCCCATATCCTCTGCCGTAACAGTGAACAAAGTCTGATGTTGTGCTTCACTAAAAACTCTCTTCAATCTACAATAATCTAATCTTTACATTTTCAATTATCTCTACTCACCTCCAGATGTAAACAAACAGATTTCAGAAGTTTGTAGGTTGTATCCCTGGACAGCAGTGAAACAAACATAAACTGCAATAAAAGTTTAATGTGATGATATTAAACTTCAGCAACATAGGAAGATCTGAACTTAATGGTAAATCTTGTGCAACAAGTCAAAACCTTCTGTAGAATGCTGTTATACAACTGGAGACTCACCTTTTCAAGTTCAGTTGATATGCACAAAGCATTTGGCACCAGCAAGGCAGTTTTGTGTTTCTTGATCTGAGTCACAGAAAAGGTAGGTATCGTAATCTGAGATGGAAAAAGCAATACAGAAAGTTACTATAGCATAATTGATGGTCAGCAATCAAAATTCTGACATCATTGAAAATTATGCTGAGTTACATTTAGAGTTTCTCTTTTACTTGATGGATAAATTTTGCAATGCTCATTTCCAACTTCTGCACCCACCTTACAAAGATTCTTACCCAGTGCTTGGCTATGGAAAACTAATTCCAAAAGATTGAAGGAAAAATTGATTTTTGTGAAAGAGGGTGGACGTGAAACTGAAGATTCAGCAAGTTAGAATGCAGGATGATTACGTTTCATATTTAGAAATGGGGCTTATTATCCACTTATTAATGCAGTAACAGTGTGTTAGATTCCTCACCAAAGATAATTCATTTGACATTTTTCATTAAATGTCATTATAATGGCCAGTTTTAGCTAGGCCTTCCTTTCTCCCCTTACACAAAATAAAACATTAAAAGCTTTAAACCTTTATATCTCTTCCAAAGACTTTGGAATTAAAGCAAATCCAGTTTTCAGACACAAACAATTTCCCTTGGTATAGAATGTCCTTTTGTAAAGCACAAGTAAAACCTAGAAAATAAAATAAAGTTTAGTGCGGGGTTTATTCCTTAAGCAATAAAACACTAAATACTTTTGCCTTCCTTGTTCTTCAGCCAACAAAATGTTGTGTTGTTATAATAGCTTGTTTTTCCCAACACTTTGTTGTTGAAAAATACAGGAAGAATCCACTAAAGGACAACTACCCAACTAATGTTACTGAACCATAAAACACAATTTTGGCTTCTGGCAAGTTAGTGCTTTCAGTTGGGGTGGAAAGAGTGGGGGGGGAAGGAAAAAAAACACAAAATTGATTCAACATTTATGTTTGGGGAGGGGAAGTCAGGCTACACACACACGATTCCAACTGACTAAATGCAGTAGTGTCAGCGATGAAAGGCAAGATTAAATGTAGCTGTGCACCCCAAAACAGCAACTGCTTCAACTACTGCATGCTCACAGTGGGCATTTACAAGAAGACAGCAGCAGGTACTGGCTAACTGTGGAAGTATACACGATAAACCAAGCTTTACATAAAAGACAGGAGAATATGAATATTTTCAACTTAATCTTCTTTAACCAGGCAGAAAGAATGGTGTAGAAATTGGGCTTTTATTGGATATACTATACATGCAAAATGCATGTTAAATTGCACTTGTGAAATTTAGTTCCATCATAGCCCATAGAACCAAAATGTCAGAAGTGGAGTTCAACACATATGCATTAATACATTGCACATTTAGCATATACAGAGGGCAACTCTCTACTCAACCAATTTCATTTAGAATGCAGGTGTGATTTGTACCACTGTTCCATTGATGATACTTATTCTGCTCACTTATAACATCAAGCTCACAAGACAAACAAGTTTTGCTGCTTACTTTGTTTTAATGATTCATCCTTTTCAATATCTTTAAAGATCTTATGATAGATTGCATTTGTCTTTGAAGGCTGGAGGAAAATCAATAAGATGAAAAAAAAAGTAAATAATCACTTGTTCCTCTATAATATGAATGGCTAGAGAGAAATACATGTGAAAGTAAGAGAGACAGTTCATAAAAAATTGGGGGTTGTAACAGTTTCCAATATATCCAGTTTTCTATCCATCAAAAAAAAACCAAACCATCCCAATTACCATATCCTTGGGTTTTGTTCATATTACTAACAATTTGCGTAGTACTATTTGCAGCCTCAGAAGTGTACTTCATTTGCAGACTTGGGTAACAAGGATATAATTGGTAATAGTAAGTATTTTTAAATTCAGTTCCATGTAGTTCAGAATCTAGGAGATTAATCACAAATGTATCAATATAAAAGCAGCAAATTCTGAAACGATTACACGCAAACTAGCCTGATTCATTAAAGGCAAACATTGGCGGGGATTCTATATTCAAAGTACATCTTTCTAGTGTGTGATCATATGAACTCTAGGAAAGTTATTTTGGAATTGCTGCCGACTGCCCAAAAATATCTCCACCAGCATGGTACCAATCAAATTTTCCAATTTTTGTCATCGTCTCGTGTAGGTTAATGAAATACTGATTGAATATGCAAAGACAGGTCTTCGTGCATGCAAAGAAACCTGACAAGTTGAGGAACCAAGGCAAATAAGGTACTTTCCAAGGTTCTGAACTTATTGGTTAAAAAGTCATCAAAACTTCAGACTTTTCCATGCTGCTGCTGTAGAACTCTTACATTTTGCCACCCAGCAGCAGTTTACTCAAAATATTAAGTTTTCTTTTGAACATTTATGATCCATTTGGCGCAACACCAATTTGATGCTGAACTGATCGCATAGCATCATATTCTGTTAATGATGCTGCAGGTAGTGTAGCTGTCTCACAACTCCAGGAACTCTGATGCTGTGTAGAGTTTGCATGCTCTACCTGTGACCATGTGCATTTCCCCCAGTGCTCTGGTTTTCTCACACATTCCAAAGACTTGCTAGTTGTTACGCTAAATGGCAATTGTAAATTACCTTCAGCATCTGTGCCTGGTGGGGGAAATCAGGGGTTGTTAATGGGCACGTCAGACAGAACAGGTTACAGGGAAATAGCAGAGGAATGGGATAGGTCCAAGAGCAGACACAAATTTGATGGGTTGAATGGCCTCCTATGTCATAGGAAAATACGAGAATAACATGAATGTAATACCGTGCATTAGTCAGCACATTCAATGGCCCAGATGAAATGAACTGTGACCTACAAACCATATTGTGACCCATCCTACCACCACTACCTATGTAGAGTCTGTGGAAGTCTTGGACTGTCAGATGACACCACACTTGCTTTGGAGGAGGTGGAAAAGGAGAAGGAAAAAGACTGGTTCTTTATTCTTAACTTATGACCCATGGTTAAAATTCACTATTGCTAGAACAAACTAAAATTAACTAAACAATAATCTTGACAGAAATATTGGAAGTGTCTTGTTAGAGTGTATATGGCATTGTTCTTTGAGCAAAAGTCCCTTTAAAAGCTCAAAAAAATATTCAGAACGGAGAGCTGCTTAAAAGTATCACCATAGTGACAAAATCTTCAGATTACAATCAAATAAAATCATTTCCATGTGTATTTTGACTTCCAGAAATCATTATTTCTGGAACCTTGTGTGAAACAGAAGGTCTTCAGTTAAAGAAAATGCAGCTCCAAATGAGGGGTTTTTAGAAATATATATATATATACACACACACACAGCCAATTAAGGTCTATCACTTTAAATATCAATCTCTTCATAACATGGAAAAGGTCATACTAAGCTAACAATTTTCAGACCAGAATTGCACATGGAATTGTCTGCAGCACTTAACAGGGTTAATTATTTTATTATGGTAGTTCTATGATCTGGAAAGACAAACAAGCCATTAGAGCGCAGTAAAATACTCACGTTGGAATTTTTTTTTCTTTCAAGTTTTGTTTCATATTCTGTAGGACTGGATGGAAAGACTGCATCATAAGTCTTTGATCTGAAAACCAAAGAGTTGTAGATTATTTCTAAAGGTGATTAGCATTTACAGGAGTTTTTGCCGATAATAAAGTTGTCTACCAGCTCTAAACTGGAAATGACAGGGACGTTCGGAGAGCTTACGTACAGGAGGGACCTTGGGGTGCAAGTCCATAGCTCACTGAAAGTGTTGACACGGGTGGAAAGGGTAGTGAAGACGACATTTAATCTGCTTGCTTTCACCAGGCCAAGGCATTGAGTATAGAGTTGGAATGTCATGTTACAGCTGTACAAATCACTGGTTAGACCACACTTTCAACATTGTGGATAGTTCTGATGGGCACACTACAGGAAGGACTTGGTGGCAATAGAGAGAGTGCATAAGAGATTTACCAGGATGTTGCCTGGAATGGAGGACTGTAGTCATAAGGAGAGATTGCATAGGCTGGGTTTATTCTCACTAGAACACAGGGAGGCTGAAGGGTGCTATTAAATATATTTATAAATTTATGAGAGCATACATAGGATGAATAAGGTCTCCCCCCTCCCAGGCATTGGCATCTTGAACTGGAGGACATAGGTTTAAAGTGAGGTGGGAGAATTTAAAAGAGATCTGAGAGGTAAACTTTCCTACAGAAGGTAGTAATTATCTGGAACGAGCTGACATGAAGTGGTACAGGCAGATACAATTACAATGTTTAAAAGGCCTTCGGACAGGTACTTTAATAGAAAAGGTGTAGAGATATACAGGCATAATGCAGGCAAATGAGATCAGTGCACATGGGCATTATGGTTGGCACGGACGAGGTGAGCTTAAAGGACCTTTTCTATGCTGTATGATTCTCTGATAAACAACAGTCATCCACTTAGTGATGAATGCAAAGTCTGGCGCAACAATGGTACTCAAGCAGTTTGGCAGATCTTTGCTGCAGAACATGCTGCCACCCATGGAACCAAATTTCAGAGCAGCAAAGGTAGACTCTCTCTTGACAATAACAGTGTACTTTTCCACTCCTCAAACCCTTTGAAATCATGCTGGAGAAATACAGAGGAAAAGTTAAATTAGTGCAGTGAGATGGGAAAGCGGAAGGAGATAACAAGCGAGGGAGACGGGGAGGGAGGAATTATAATGTGGAATTTAGTCACTGGGTTGATTTACACACAGCAACTCTGACAGAAGTCCACGATTAAGATTTCTCTTAGGGAATGAGGTGGGCCAAGTAACTGAAGTGGCAGTTGGGGAGAACTTTGGGTCCAGTGACCACAATTCTATTAGTTTTAAAATAGTTATGGACAAAGATAGAACAGGTCCACAGGTTAAAGTCCTGAACTGGAGCAGGGCCAACTTTGAGTGCATTAGGCAGGATCTAGCTGGGGTCGACTGGGTGACTCTTTTAAAGGCAAAAGAACAGTTAGCAAGTAGGAGGCTTTTAAAAGGGTCATATCAAGAGGCCGGGGCAGCATGTTTCTGTCAGGGTGAGGGGTAGACATACTAAATTCAGGGAAACCTGGCTCATGAGATATAGAGGCTCCGGTCAGGAAAAATAAGGAAGTATACATCACATTTAGGCAGCTGTGTACGAATGAATCCCTCAACAAATATAGAAAGTTTAAGACCAGACTTAAGAGGGTATGAGATGGATTTGACAGGCAAGGTTAAAGAAAATCCCAAGAGGTTCTTCAATTATATCAACAGTAAAAGGGTGACTAGGGAGAGACTAGGTCCTCTTAAAGACCGTCAGGGGTGCCTATGTGTGAAGTTGCAGGAGATGGCTGAGATCTTTAATGTCTATTTCTCTTCTGTTTACTAAGGAGAATGTCATGGATGCCAAAGAAATGATGGTAATAAGTAGTGAGCTCTTGGATCACATGCACATTACAAGGAAGGAGGGATTTGCGGCCTCGAAGCGCACCAAGGTGGGCAGATCCCCAGGGCCAAGTGCACCACTGGACCGTATGGGAGACCAGGGAGGAAATCGCAGAGGCCCTTGTAGAGTTATTTGTTTTGTTGCTGGCCACTGGCGAAGTTCCAGAAGATTGGTGGATGGCTAGTGTTGTACCATTGTTCAGGAAGGGTAGAAAGGACAGGACAGGCCAGGCCAGGGAATAACAGGCTGGTGAGCCCGACTTCCCTTGGAATTCTGAGGGTCAAGATCTGATCAGGAATAGTCAGCATGGTTTTGAGTGTGGAAGGTCATGTCTGATAAATCTTTTGGATTTTTTCAAAGAGGTAACCAAGAAGGTAGATGAAGGTAGGGCAGTGGATGTGGTCTATATGCACTTTCGTTAGGCCTTTGACAAGATCCCATATGGCAGGTTGATCTGGAAGGTTAGGTCGCATGGGATTCAGGGAGAGCTAGCGAGGTGGATTCAGAATTGGCTCAATGGTAGGAAGCAGAGGGTGATGGTTGAAGATCGATTCTCCGACTGGAAACCTGTGACTAGTGGGGTGCCCCAGGGGTCAGTGCTGGGACCTCTTATGTATGTAAATGATTTGGATATGAATGTATATGGCACGATTATCAAGTTTCCTGATGATACTAAATTATGGGGACTTAGAACATAGAAAAACTACAGCACAATTCAGGCCCTTCGGCTCACAAAGCTGTGCTGAACATGTCCCTACCCTAGAAGTTACTAGGCTTACCCATAGCCCTCTATTTTTCTCAGCTCCATGTACCTATCCAACAGTCTCTTAAAAGACCCTATCGTATCCGCCTCCACCACCGTTGCCGGCAGCCCATTCCACGCACTCACCACTCTGAGTAAAAAACTTACCCCTGACATCTCCTCTATACCTACTCCCCAGCACCTTAAACCTATGTCCTCTTGTGGCCACCATTTCAGCCCTGGGGAAAAGCCTCCGACTATCTACCCTATCAATACCTCTCATCATCTTATATATCTCTATCAGGTCCCCCCTCATCCTCCCTCGCTCCAAGGAGAAAAGGCCGAGTTCCCTCAACCTACTTTCATAAGGCATGCTCCACATTCCAGGCAGCATCCTTGTAAATCTCCTCTGCACCCTTTCTATGGCTTCCACATCTTTCCTGTAGTGAGGTGACCAGAACTGAGCACAGTACTCCAAGTGGGGTCTGACCAGGGACCTATATAGCTGCAACAATACCTCTCGGCTCCTAAATTCAATTCGCCGATCGATAAAGGACAATACACCATATGCTTTCTTAACCACAGAGTCAACCTGTGCAGCCGCTTTGTTGACAGTGAAGCAGGTTACAATGAAGTGCAGAGAGATCTTGATCAGTTAGGGAGATGGGCTGAGGAATGGCAACTTAGATAAGTGCAAGATGATGCATTTTCGACATTCAAACCAGGGTAGGGTCTATACAGTGAACAGCAGGGCACTGATGAGTGCTGAGGAACAGAGAGACCTGGGAGTACAAGTGCACAGTTTGGTGAAATCGGCCACGCAAGTAGACGGGGTGGTGAAGGCAGTGCTTAGCACGATGGCCTTCATCAGTCAGGGCATCGTGTTTTGGAGTACGGACGTTATGTTACAGTTATACAAGTCGTTGGTGAGGCTGGATTTGGAGCACTGTGTATGGTCTTGGTCACCTTGTTATAGGAAAGACATAGTCAAGCTGGAGAGGGTGCAGACGAGATTTACGAGGATGCTGCCTGGATTAGAAGGCCTGAGCTATAGGGAGAGGTTGGCCAAATGGATCTTTATTCCTTGGAGTATAGGGGAATGAGGGGTGACCTCACAGAAGTTTATAAAATAATGAGGGGTATGGAAAAAGTGGACAGTCGTAGTCCTTTCGTCAGGGTTGGGATGTCCAAAACTAGAGGGCATTGATGCAAGATAAGAGGGGCAAGATTTAAAAGAGACCCAAGAGGTAACTTCTTTACAGAGAGGGAAGTGAATACCTGGAATGAGCTACCAGAAGAAGTTGTCGAGGTGGGTACAATTGCAACATTTAAGAGGCATTTGGATAGGTATGTGGAGGGGAGGGGCTTGCAGGGTTATGAGCTGAACGCAGGCAACTGGGAATAGCAGGGAAGATGCTGTGGTCAGCATGGACTGGTTGGGCGAAGGGCCTGCTTCTGTGCTGTATTACTCTATGACAACAATGGGGGGACATTCAAGCAAGACAAATTTCAGTTCATGGCACTTAAAATATAAACAGAAGCATTAGAATCAAGATAACAGAACTTTAGGCAGTTGTAGTAGCAGGGAATTCTATACCAACATCAATAAAAAAAATGCATATGCTGGAAATATGAAAAAAACAAAATGCAGGAGACACTCAGTAGGTCAGGCAGCAGCTATGGAAAGAGAAGCAGTTAATGTTTCAGGTCCAGTGCATGAGAACTGGGAAAGAGAGGTTTCAAGTTGCAGGAAACGTAGAAGAGGAATAGGCATTAAAAAAGGCCACATCTTTGACAGAGCGAGATCAGATGAGTTAATGTAGCAATTAGAATCAGATTGTGCTTTTGTCCATGTAATGTGTTGCTTGAAGCAAGGCTGCAGTTCTGTATCTGCTCAGCAAACTCCCAGAATATTTTTTCCTAATTTATGGGTTGACAGTAAGCCACTCGAATCAGCCAAGAACAATGGCTGATCCCTTCTGATCAGATTCAAAAGTTATATGGAGACATTTTTAAATAAAACATGGAAAGCAGGCATCCGACAGTGGCAATAACATGATAAATGTTTTTCTTAAAAGTACTATTAACCCTTCTCCATTACCAGAGCAATAGGACTAGTTGATTGTTCCAAACTAGATGATAGTAATTTTAGGAGAAATATCTAGAAATTGTCATTCTTACAGAGTGATCACCAACTCGAATGAATTAAGTAGGGAGGACAAAGGTTGGGAATCATTAGGAAACCGCTGGCTGCAAAAGAGGGGGGGTGTACATGTAGTACAACCATTTGGAGGGATGATTTAAGAGGTGACAAGACAGTCTTTACCTCCCCAACAGTTTGTTCTGCAACTATTAGTAAGGTTTTGCCTTAAATATTTAGAAAGTTAATAGTGTGGTTCGGGAGATCCATAAATTTACAAAATTACAGTAAATTATTTGATTTGACCTGGCGATGTATAAAGATTACTTGTGCCTCAAAATTTATACCCAAGCATTTTAGTCTGCAACGATTTAGGCCATTTACCAGAGATCACAAACATATTCTGGGAAGCAGGCCTTGCATCACCTTTGGAAAACCTGCGCGCTTTGCAAGGAGTTGTAAGGGAGCAGTCTGGGCATCCCCACCAGGCACTACTGTTGGGAATGGCCACTAGGATCCAGAAGTGGGCCAGTAAGGTGCTCTTAAATTCTGTTATACTCATGAGCTGACCAGACAGGGAACTCAAGGACACTCCATTCTCATTGTAAAAACTGCAATTGGGTTCTGATGTTATGATCAGGAAAAGAACAAAATATATTTAGTGAAGCAACTAAGCAATCTATGGTGGTACCCGAGTAGCTCGGCTTGCATAAATAATAGTAATGAGCCAGAATCACTGCTTCAAAGTAGTGGCATTCCAAAAGAATTATGAAGCTGAAGGGGAAAGGGACCAAAAGAGGAGACAGCCAGAATTACAGCAGGCTTGGCAGCATTTCTTCAGGGAAACTGAAGATGGCCAAATCCAATGTACGGCTTAATCAAAAGCACATCTTCCATGGTAAATGAGAATGCAAATCACCTCAAGACAGCATCTTAAACCCAAATAAGTTCAGTCACTTCTGTCAATCTTGAGATCACAAACTGAAGATGGTCACTAATGATTGCATAGTTCTGTTCCCTTCTCCATTTTTTAGCTAATAAAGCAGTGTCCACTTGAAAGCAGACAAACAGACAACATCCAGGGGTGGCACAGTTAATAGAGCTGCTGCCTCACAGCTCCAGTGACCCAGGTTCAATTATGACCTCCGTTACTGTCTGTGTGGAGTCCGCACTTTCTGCCAGTGACCATGCAGATGGGTGCTCTGGTTTCCTCCCATATCCTAAAGATGGACAAGTTGCCAGGTTCATTTGCCACTGTAAATTGCCTCTGGTATGTAGGCAAATGATGGAATTTGGGGGAATCTGATGGGAATGCCAGGAGAATAAAATGGAACTAATTCCAGTTTAGAGTAAATGCTTGATGTTCAGTGCAGATTCTGTGGACTGAAGAGCTCGTTTCCATGCTGTATGGCTCTATGGCTTTAGCCAATAAGCGGAAAGGTAACAATCACTTCAAACAAGTTGATAAAATATAATAGCATTCTGCTGGTCTCTAAATACCAGAAATTCAACTGAAACACCCTGATGCCACAAAGCCTTTCCATCACCTACAAGGTACTAATCAAGAATATGGAAATCTCTCCTTGATGAATGCGTCTCCAGAAACTCAATATCATTCACACCTTTCACCATTGACTATGATAATATGGCTGCAGTCTAAGCATGATGCAGTAATTCACCTAGGTGACTTTGACAGTAACTCACATCTATGCTAGAAAGACAGGAGCAGCAGGCACACAAAAACAAAACCATTTAAAGACCAAATCATATGCCATTCTGACTTGTGACTATATCACTGTTCTCTCATGATTACTAGGTCGCAATCCTGGAACATTCTACCCAAAAGCACAATGGAAATAGCTTCACCTGACAAGATGCAGAGATTCAAGTAGACGGATCATTATTGCTTTGTCAAGAACAATTAATGATAAGCAATAAGTGGTAGTCTTTCCAGTGATGACCACATTCCCATAAATGGAAAAGAAAAATGATTTGCCAATGTATTAAAACTAAAATAGCATAGATTCAGGTTTGAAGGGCAAATCTTTGAAAGAAAAAAATCAGATAGATGGTGATCAACAGCTGGAGTGGGTTGTCAGGAAACTAGATAATGAGATGACAGTAGAAAAGGCTACAGTACCTCCAAGAGCTTGTGCTGGCAATCACTGAGCTGATGATGACAGATTTGTGACCTAACTCCACAAACCTGCCTTTTTCTCTTTAAACATTGGATTAAAGTTAATTGCAAGTTTAAATTTAAATAGTGGATTTTGCATTAATTTCCACATGTGAATAAGCTCCAAATTTCTGAATGTTAAGAAAAGTGTTTTCTAACATTACTCCCAAAAGATCTGGATAAAACTTTTAGACTTTGCCTTGGCTCCCAACCAGTCGGAAGAGTTTTTCTCCAACTATCTTAATGGTTTGCTTTACCATCTTGAAAACTTCACTCAAATCACACTTTGGCCTTCCAGTTTGAGGGAATATAATGATAGTTTCTGTAATCTCCCCTCATAAATTTAACTCTCGGAATAGAACATAGAACATTAAAGCACAGTACAGGCCCTTTGGCCCACGACGTTGTGCCGACATTTTATCCTGCTCCAAGATCTATCTAACCCTTCCCTCCTACATAGCCCCCCATTTTTCTATCATTCATGTGTCTATCCAAGAGTCTCTTAAAATGTCCCAATGTATCTGCTCCCACAACCTCTGCTGGCAGTGTGTTCCATGCACCTACCACTGAGTAAAAAAAAAACTTACACCTGACATATCTTTCTCCGATCACCTTAAAATTATGCCCCCTCATCTTAGCCATCGTCACCCTGGGAAGAAGATTCTGACTGTCCATTCGATCTATGCCTCTTATCATCTTGTACACCTCTATCAAGTCACCTCTCATCCTCCTTCCCTCCAAAGAGAAAAGCCCTAGCTCACTCAACCTATCCTCATAGGACATGCTCTCCAATCCAGGCCACATCCTGGTAAATCTCCTCTGCACCCTCTCTAAAGCTTCCACATCCTTCCTATAATGAGGCAACCAGAACTGAACACAATACAAGTGTGGTCAAACCAGAGTTCTATAGAGTTGCATCACCTCGCGGCTCTTGAACTCAATACCTCGACTAATGAAGGCCAACACACCATACGCCTTCTTAACAACCCTATCGACCTGCGTGGCAACCTTGAGGGATCTATGGAAGTGGACCCCAAGATCCCTCTGTTCCTCCATACTGCTAAGAGTCCTGCCATTAACCTTGTATTCTGCCTTCAAAATTCGATCTCCCGAAGTGAATCACTTCACACTTTTCCAGACTGAACTCCATCTGCTACTTCTTAGCCCAGCTCTGCATCCTATCAATGTCCTGTTGTAATCTGTAGCAACCTTCCCACTATCCACAACACAACCAACCTTTGTATCATCAGCAAACTTACTAACCCACCCTTCCACATCCTCATCCAAGTCATTTACGAGGATCAGAAAGAGCAGGGGTCCCAGACAAGATCCCTGCAGAACACCACTGGTCACTGACCTCCAGACAGAATATGTTCCATCTACCACCACCCTCTGTCTTCTACGAGGGAGCCAATTCTGAATCCACACAGCCATGTTTCCCTGGATTCCATGCCTCCTGACTTTCTGAATGAGCCTTCCATGAGGAACCTTATCAAGCACCTTACTAAAATCCACGTGTACCACATCCACTGCTCTACCTTCAATGTGCTTTGTCACATCCTCAAAGAATTCAATCAGGCTTGTGAGGCATGACCTGCCCCTCACAAAGCTATGCTGACTGTCCCTAATCAGCCTATGCTTATCCAAATGCCCATAAATCCTGTCTCTAAGAATCTTCTCCAGTAATTTGACCACCACTGAAGTAAGACTCACTGGTCTGTAATTCCCAGGGTTATCCCTACTCCCTTTCTTAAACATTTGCCACCCTCCAATCATCTGGTACTACTCCTGTGGCCAGTGAGGACTCAAAGATAATCGCCAAAGGCGCAGCAATCTCTTCGTGTAATAACCTTGTCTGGCCCCAGTGACTTATCTATCCTAATGTTTTTCAAATGTTTGAACTGCTCTCAATGTTTCAGGTATCATCCAATCAAGAAGTTTAAATGACTGTAGCTCAACTTCTAATACTGGTACTAGAGGTTAGCTTGCCATCCTTTAAAAGTATTTCATTATCTTTTTAAATCTATTTGGCCTCATTTTCCCATTCACTTAATCTATCAGTACATTTATACTTTAATGCTTCCACCCTTAGAGCACTCTACCTTTGTGTCTTTGACAAACTTGGATGTGTGCTTTCTATCAAAATTATTCTACAAATGTGTTGAATAGTTGTGGCCCCAACCTTCTGCCTTATCGTCTCTGCTGTTGCTACTACTCAGACCAATTTAACTCCAAGAGCTGTTCCCCATCCACCTTTGCTAACTCACATGGAAAAAGGAAGACTTAGCTGAGGTTTATAAAATAAGGCATCTATTTGGAATAAGCAGAAAAGCTTACTTTCCCTTAAATAGGTTACAAACAGGGGGGCACAGATTTAAAGGATTAGAGGGGAGAGTGAGAAAAATGTTTTCCATCCTCTACCCCACCACCCCCAGAACCCAAAAGATTGAAGGGGTATAGAACTCACTACTGAAAGCATGATCAAGGCAGAAACCATAACTACATTGGATGTGTACTTGAAGAGCAGTGACCTGCAAGCTGCTAGGTGAGAGAGGCTGGGTGGCACTTGTTCGATGAGCAAAGACACACTGGGTCCATGGCCTCCTGTATCATAAACTTTCCACAACTCTATGGATTTACAATATCACTATTATCCATATGAAGAACGCTTAGTGCTACTGACTGCCTCTTTTTCCTTGGTGCATTTGTAAGAGTATTGATTGTATCCCTTGCAACCTTCCTTTCATTTTTTTTCTTTTTGCTATCTAATTTTGTCATCTTTTGCCGCTTGTGTCTATTAGTCACCAGGATTTCAACTAGGTTTGCCTTTTGTAAGCTTTGCCTTGTAGTTTTATGCTCTTAACCTTTAGAGGTATGCATTTGTCAACTTACTTCTGCAAACAGTGTCTCTTTAACCGATCTTATACCTTGTCAGATAAAAAAGCAAGCATTTTGCCTGCTGAGTCAATGGTCATTAGCACTAAAATCAAAAAGCCATAATGCTTGTTTTTATTTTGTACTTATGTCCAGTAGAAGTATCTGCCAACTTTACACACTGCTGATGCTCAATTTGGATTTTTATGCAACAGCTACTTAAACTAATAAAACTGTTTTATTTTCCATGAGGAACAACACACTACCAAGTTTCACTGCTATTGCAAAATTTAATTTGACAACAGGAAAAGTTAAACAACAAAATAATTGCTTATGTATGAAAGTTTACACAAACTTCCCAAATGAAAGGTGTGTCAGTTCTCAACTGTCACTAGCTTCCTTCATGCAGTGCATTATAAAATTTAGTGTCATAATCTGCTTACTTTGATTTCATACAGAACATTGTCAAGTTTTGTTCTTCAGCAATATTATATGCTTGTGGGTCTCACTTAAGTAAATTCCATGTTATCAGGATGCCTATTATTGAAAAAAAGGTTTGTGGTAGTGGTCACTTCTATTCAACAGTCTTCAGACTGATTGCACATCGTCCTGTTTGATGGTAGAAACCAGAAATCGTATGTTTTAATTACCATTCTTAAGTTTTGTACTGGCAATTAGAGCAAGTTTTTTTTGGGGAAAAACCAGATACAATTTTGTATCTATAGGGGATAAGTGGGGACAAGGTTAAGGCTTCAAAAAGACAAATCTTTTATGGAAGAACATGCCTTCAATGTGGACAAAATTAAGGAGAATTAAAATACTGAATGCAGTGAAGTGTTCTGTGGGGTTCATTGTTGGAAACTGTCAAGTAGATCTTACCTGGTTAGACTAGTTTTCCTTTTAGTTTCAAAGATCTCTGCATCCAGGTTCAGAGACTGTAACTGTTGATTAAGCAACTTGCCACTTTTCTTCGTCTTTTCTTCCACCCCTGCATTTTCTGGCTCCGAGCTACAGACAGATTTATAGTTAGATCAGTCCAACACAAAAGGAACATTCTACAAGAAAATAATAAAGACAATCTCGTTCCGAGCAGGTTACCATGGCAATTTTGTTATTGCATTGATGAATTTTAATAAGGTTCACTAAGCTGAGAGTTTACGGTTCACAACTATCCTGTTATATAATGGCATCCATTGATTTCCTGAACAGTGGTGTGCACTATTATAATAAGATGAGCCACAACATAGCTGCTTTATACTGCCCTCATTTTAATTTCAATCCGAGAGGGCAACATCTGTGAGCTAGCTTCTGGCATGTATCCCAATAAATCTTGCTCCTTCATTTCAGAAGCAGACTTACAAATTGGTTTTATATTGTATGAGACCCACACCAATAGTACAAGCTTTGATATGTGGGTCTTATGCAGCCAGCTGCAACCTGAATGTCTTCATCCAAAATTCAAACTGGCACATTTTCCAATAGTGTTTGCCAGTTAATGATCAAGAACAGGATCCCTTGGTGGCTTTCCTTTCCTTACACCAGATGTGTTGAAGACATTTGAGATACCCAACAGGTTTCTGGCTGAAATCAGCAGCAAACTCAGCAAAGGCCGACATACTAGTTCTAACTTATGTGCAATTATCTGCAGTTAATAGGTGTAAAAGGAGAAACTACAGATTTCTCCCCGACTCTCATCAGACAAGTTGCCTGTCAGGTTTCACACTTCGCATGGAAGTGATACAGTTAATTGGTTTGCAGCATTCTCTATATTCAGCAGAAAATAAATAAAAGCCATTTAAAAAAAATTGGGTCTGAAAACAGTTTTAAAATCACCCAAGTTACAACTCACCCCATCATAAGCAGTCTGACCATAACTTCAAACCATAATTCAGTTAATACTTAAACAGCAGAAAAATATAAAGATGAATAAAAGTACCATACAAAATGCTCCCTGATGTATTCATAAACTTATTGAATCATATATTGTAAAACTTCAATGATTTAGTAGGTAAATTGCACAACTAAATCAATACAGCAGACTTTAGTGATTTATACCCTGTTCTAACAACCAATTTATAAAATACATTCAACAGAACAAAAGAATCCCAAGGGTACGATTATCAAACAACATTTGGCACTGAACCAGGCAAGGAAATATTAAGGCAGGCAAGCGAAAGCTTGGTCAAGGAAATAGCTTTCTAGACTGAAATAAACGTTCAGTGGCAGAGAGGTTTGAAGAGGGAATTCCAGAGCTTGGGGATTTGGAAGCTGAAGGCAAAAAGCACCAAACTTACAATGCTCCAGAAGTCAAATTTGGAAAGCAAATAAAATTTTGCTTTCTTGTCTTGTACGTCTTGTCATTATCAACTATTTTGGACGATGTGGAATTTGTTGATTTGTGACAGCAGTACAGTGCAAGGACAAAAATAAAATCTATAAATTACAAAGTAAATAAATAGTGCAAAAAAAAGAAATAATGAGGTAGTGTTCGTGGACCATTCAGAAATCTGATGATGGACAAGTTGTTTGAGTTGTTGAGTGTAGGTCTTCAGGCTGCTGTACCTCCTTCCTGACGGTAGTAACGAGAAGAGGGCATGTCCCAGACAGTGAGGGTCCTTAACGATGGATGCCACCTTACTGAAGCACCACCTCTTGAAGACCTCCTTGATGGTGGGGAGGGTTGTGCCCGTGATGGAGCTGGCTGAGTCTACAACCCTCTGCAGCCTCTTGTAATCCTGTGCATTGGAGCTTCCATAGCAGGCGGTGATGCAACCAGTCAAAATGCTCTCCACTGTAGAGCTATAGAAATTTGCAAGTCTTGAGGAGATTTGGTGACATACCAAAATCTCCTCAAACTTCTAATGAAGTAGAGCCAATGGCGTGGCTTCTTCATGATTGCATCAATGTGTTGGGCTCAGGACAGATCCTTCGAGATGTTGAAACCCAGGAGCTTAAAGCTCCTAATGAGGACTGGTGCATGTTCTCCAGACTTCCCCTTCCTGATGTCCACAATCAGTTCCTTAGTCTTGCTGATGTTGCAGCCAATCTCTCACACCCCTGTACACCTCCTCTTGCCATCTGAGATTTTACAAACAGTGGTGTCATCTGCAAATTCAGAAATGGTGTCTGAGCTGTGCTTAGCCACACAGTCTTGAGTGTAGAGAGTAGAGCAGTGGGCTAAGCATACAACCTTGAAGTGCACCTATGTTGACTGTGAGCTAGGGGGAGATGTTCTTACCGATCAGCACTGACTGCAGACTCCCGATGAGGAAGTCGAGGATCCAGTTGCAGAGGGAGGTAGAGGCCCAGGTTTAGAAGCTTAGTGATTAATACTGAGGGGATGATGGTATTGAATGCCTTATTCCACATTAGCCTTGTACTAAATTATTTTTCCCATAAGCATTCTTCAGATACAAGATTGAGAAAATATGATGGTCTGTAACAAAGGGTGCCCCCCCCCCCCCATCCCCATTTCATATTTACTACTTTGGTACGGCTTTTTTCTACATGCTTCTCATATGTTCTTCCTCCAGCTTTCAAGTTCATGAAATGAGAATCCCTACCGAGTATCCCATAGAAAGAACTCCATAATGGAAGAGTGGGAAGAAAAATAAAATCCCAGTTATCAACATTCTAATGACACTGACAAGATCCATTTTTAGACTAAAATCAAAAAACTGCAGGTGCTGGAAAAATGAAACAAAAACAAAAAAAAATGCTGGAAGCATTCATTAGATCTGACAGCACCTGCGCAAAGAGAAAAGGTTAACATTTTAGGTCCATGACCTTTCATCAGAAGCAATTTAGTTTTCAGTAACAAAGGAGGTAGGGGAAGGATGAGTAGAACAAAGGTTTTATCTCTAATCTAAATGAGTAAATGCAGCAATTAAGATCAGATTATGCTTCTTTGTCTGTGTAATATGTTGTTAATAGCAAGGCTGTGGGACATGCCAGTAGGCTAGACAGTACTAATAGAAAAAGGAAAAACTGAACTAAAATAATGACAGGAAAAATGGCCAGTTCTGATACAGACAGACATTGCGTTAGCTAAAGTTGGAACATTCCACATCGAGTCCATAGGGCTGCAACAGAAGATGAGCTGTTGTTCCTCCAGCTTTCATTTGACCTCATTGTAACAGTGCAGAAGGCCACAGGCAAATAGGTCAGAGTGGGAATGGGATAAGAAATTAAAGTGGCAGGCAACTGGAAGCTCAGGGTCACTTTTGCTGATGGTACAGAGGTACTCTGCAAATCACCCAATCTGCATTTTGCTCCTCCAATGTAGAGGAGGCCACATTGTGAACATCGAATGCAGCAGAGTAGTGCTAAGAGCAACTGAATTACTAATTCATCTGGAAAGGGCGGTTCACTTTGCAGAGCACCTCCATTCAATCCGCAGGAGCAATCTTGAGTTTTTGGTTGCCCGCCGCAATGTTACAAGGAAACCCAACACCTCATCTTCATTCTGGGCATGTTGCAGCCTTCCAGACTTAATATCTAATCCTCTAATTTTAGGTAACTTGTGCTTTCTGTCTGTTCAGTTATTCCCCCCCACCCCCCAATTAATACATTCTGGCTTGCTGTACATGTCCCGCAGCCTTGCTATGAGCAACACATTACACAAAGCAGTACAATCTGATGCTTTTCCTTCAGCTATTTTAGCACATTTGGTCTCACTCTGTCAGAGATATTCCATTTGTTCTACCCATCCCTTCCCCGATTTCGCTGCTACTCAAAACTAACTTGCTTCTTCTTTTTCCCTGTTCTGATGCAGGGTCCTAGATCGGAAACTTTAATGGTTTCTCTTCACACAGATGCTGCCTGGTCCAGTTAGTGCCACCAGCATTTTCTCTTTTTGTTTAAGAATGATTTTATTCAGACATTTCAAATAAGCATTTTCAAATAAAAACAACCAAAATTTTACATCAAAAAAGTGAACCAGCACACCAACGTCCCCAGTACACAAGTATTTATTGATTTTTTCACTGCTTATGCTTTTAATTTTTCATACCAAAGTGCATGACCTTAAGTTTCTACCACCTCACAGTCCATTCATTCAACCAGTTTAAAATCCTTTGCAGACCTTTGGCATCCTCCTCATAATTTATTTTGCCACCTAGTTTTATTTCGACAATGAACTTGGAAACACTATACCCTTTTCTCATCCAAGTCATTAATATAGAATGAATAGCTCAGGGCTCAGTACTGTTCCCTGTGGCACCTCACGACCAGCAGCCTACCAAGTTGAAAATGACCCATTTGTTCCATCCTTTAATCAAATGTCTCTCCATGCTATTTTCTTTAGCACCATAAGCCCTTATTTTATAGAAAAACCTTTATGCAGTACCTTTATCAAGTTTCCTTTGAAAATCCAGGTATCCAGCTTTCCTTTCCTAGTGGCAGCCTCAAAAAGAACTCGTCAAACACTATTTTCCCCCTTAAAAGACCACATTGATTCACTAATTATGGATTCCAGCACTTTGCCAAAATAGATGTCAGACTAACAGGTCTATTGTTTGCTATTTTGTTTAAGGGGAGGAGAGAAAATACATAATGTTGTGAACTTCCAATCTGCTGGGACTGTTGCAGAATCTAGGGAATTTTAAAAGTTCATCACTAATTTCTGTTTTTATGGCGTCTCTTTTAGAACCCTGTAAACTAGGGTATCAGGTCCAATGGACTTGTTTAGTTATAATTTTCCTGCAATTTCACTAATATTCTCTCTTTACAGGTATTAATTACTTTTAAGTTCCTTACTGCTTTCCTTCTACCTTCTGTTTCTGCACCATAGGCATCTTCCACTAACTTGCTTCCTCGAGGACAGATATAAAGTGTATAATATCCCAGCTAATTCTTTCTTCTCCTAATAATGACCCTTTCATTGTCTTTAAAGTTCCCGGATGTTTATTACTCTATTCCTTATTACACAGTAAATTTAGCAAAAAATAATTTTTTAAAACAATTAAATTCTACAACCATCTCTTCCCTCTTCATTGTTTTTGTAGTATATTATTTTTAAAAGGTCAGTACTGTTTGCAAAAAGTCACCTCCACTGGAATTTTGCATGTAATTTATAAAAGTAGAATTCTAAAGTGATTCACGCCCAACTTGTGTGTACAGTAATTCTTATATGCCTAGAAGTATTTAGATACCAATATTGAATTTCCAAAAGTTTTTATTCTATTTCTGAAGTCAGAAAACCTCTGCTTCTAGTTGCTTTTTATGAATTCTATTTTACTTACACTTTATAAAGGTAAACCAGAATTCAAACTCCACATTCTCATTCTTTTATCTTCCCACAGTCTACAAGAATAACTTGCATTGATCTAACACTTCTCATGAACTGCAATCCCCTAAGAACTTCACAGAAACGAGCAAACACTTGCCATTGAGCCCTACAAACAGGATAAATTAGGGTTGATGATCAAAATTTAGTTTATAGGATTTATGTTAAAAAGTATGAATGGTGGGTGTGGGCAAAGTGTAAAGAAGGAATTCCACTGCTTAGGGCCTTGGGCAGCTGAAAACATGACTACCAAAAGATACGTTAATTACTTTTTAATCAATAGCCCAAAATTGCAGACAGATTGATTTGAGAATATTCCTGGAGATTACGAAGTCAGAGAAGAGAAAAGCTAACAAGGGATTTCAAAACAAAGGGTGAAGGCTTTAATAATGGGGTGATCTTAACCAGGCCTCAATGCACATCACACATATGGGGATGAGGAGTTAACAGCACTTTGTGCAAGTTTGGACAAAGGCAGTAGAATTTGAATGACTTCAGATTGAGAGGTTAAAATGGGCGAGACCAGCTGGAAGTTTCATGTGCGAGAGGTATCAGAGATACAGATGAGGATTTCAGCAGATGATCTGTTGCACGATCAGCAATTATTAGTTGTGAAACTTTTTTCTTCTCTCCCCCAAATTTCAACTCTCTGCACACAGGAGCATTTTCTATTTTACTCCCTAAAGGTTCGGCTCTTATTTAAGATAAAGCCTCTAGTCACGGTTCCCCAGGCTTGTCCCATCAATTTCTCTTTCTCCCATAAAATCTTTAATCAAATCACCCCCCCAACTTTTTACATTCCAGAAAAGACAACAGGTTTGTATAACATCTTCCTGTATTTTAATCCTTGGAATCCATCATCCTAGTGAATGTACAATGCATTCTCTCCAAGGGCATCCTTCACTTCAATGTGGAGTCCTAAACTGCTCAAAGCACAGCAAGTATCATCGAGGGACAGCTTTGATATGATATGATTTGACAGCTTAGCCATAACAAGATTTAGTACCTGCACCACCCCATCCCTAAAAATCCCAAACTTTTATTCCAGTCCTCCAGACAAAAGTCAACATCCAATAACCTTCGTGCCTCTCCACAACATTTGAAAAAAAGACAGACTTATAAATAGGCTGCCAAGTTACAAATGGTTGAAATGGGCAGTCTTGTGCAAACTTATTTTGGGTTATATTTGACATTTGGAAGCACGATGGTTCAGCTTGGCATCTCAAGAAGGTGGATGGAATCTGTGGCTAGGGTTTGCGATCAGAACTGATGACATTGGTATCCAGCTTCCCAATATTTTGTTGAAGAAAATTCAGAACTGGATCTCAAACAATTTGCAGACTATGCCTTAAATGAGGTTGTGGTGACATAAAGTATATTGTAAATGTGGAGACAGACACCCTGTGCTTGGATGATACATAGAGAAAACATGTAATGCAGAATGGGAAGGGACCAAGACTGGCTCCCTTGAGGACAAAGGGAACTGTGTGTCTGTGGGAACAGAGGCCTTTCCAGCTTTAACTATGAATGGTCACAGTGCTTGCTACAAGCTGATCTTAGTGTTCTAGAGCATGGGGGCAAAAAGGGTAAATTTTCCTCATAGCTAAATCAAGAAAAGACAAATCCTTGTGAACATCATGGTTGATAGTTAGGTCCTCTGAAGCTGAATGAAAGCACTGTTGACCAAGATTCATTGGATACCAGAGAGATTTTAAGGTCAGTAGCCAAAAAAAGAAAGAGGGAATAGGGAGACAAGCATTCACAAGTGCAACAGATGCAAACAAAACATTTTGCTAAACGAATATTGTTAATAAAATTAGTATTTCCATGATCAATACCAAGTCCAAAATTACATTTTAAAAATGATGTCAGTAACCCAAAAGAAAATTCCTATTGGAAAGACTTGCAAGAACTGAGCAGCCAAAGGTTTAAAGACCAAATCGGGATTATTTTACCCAACACTTTAAAATGCCATTTGTTCTTGCCAATAAGCATTTTAGCAAATACAAAATTAACCACAGAATTTCTTGATACTGCCTTCATTTTTACATATGACCCTACGTTATCCAGCAGAATATTCTGTCAGTGAGAGAGAAAAGGACTGATTAAAAATTACATTCACATTTAGCAGGAAGGAACTTCAGAATATATCGCAAATCTCTTAAACCCTTGGCTACATAGACTCAAATGCCTAGCAGATGAACCATGATCTGCTTCCAACTGAAGAAAACAGTTTAAAACATTTAATTCAATTAGTTTGCTACTCGTGAAAACAAACCAAAGCACTGGATGCAGCAAAGACTTTAGGTCTCCAAAAACTTCCCGGCTAGGGTTTTTCCAGAAGCAGCAACATTTCTGACCAACTGTTCCAATCACACCAAAATCTACTCAGGAATGTGAAAACTTCCCCAAATGTGTGCTGTCTACAAATAGCAGAAAGAATCTGAGTTGGCCACTTACTACTGCATCATTCTGGACTCCTTCCTTAGAAAACTGATGGAAAGTATCAAATGTGTTCAAGTACCACATACAAATAATTGTCTGAAGATCAGCTGAGATTCCAAGTGGATGACCTGGCATTTGACCTCATTACAAACTGGGTTCAAAAAAAATTGAAGAATACAGGTAAGAACAACTGTCTTGCTATCAAGGCAATATTTCCACAATTGGATTTCCACAATTTCCACATGGATAGGAAAGATTTAGAGGGACATGGGCCAAACACGGGCAAATGGGACTAGCTCAGGTGGGCAGCTTGGTCGGCATGGACAAGTTGGGCTAAAGAGCTTGTTTCAGTACTGTATACTTTAATTGTGGCAACAGAGATCCTATGCCAAACAAGGGGAAAAGTTCTCCACTGACTGGAGTCACACTCAGCACAAAGAATGATTGTCCTGGCTAGTGAAAGTTAAGTCATCCAAGTCACAGGACATTGCAGCAGGAGCTCATCAGGACATTCCTACACCCAAATTCATCTGCTTCAATGATCTCAAAAAGGTCACAAGTGGTGCTGTTTGCTGCCAATTCCACAGGGTTCACTTCTGTTTACCTCTGAATCAGATAACAAAGCAGTTCACCTCCACACACGGCAAGATCAGGACAACATTCAGGCTATTAACAAGTGGCACGTTAATATGTGCACTAAACAAACCCAAGCAATGACCAGTAAGTTAAAGTCACTACCCCTCACCACAGAATACATTACTATCACAAGAGTCCCTTTAAATATTTATGTTGGCTGAGCAGGGACACTGCAGAAACTGAAGTGGACCAGAAGATTACTATGGGCTTTGGGCCTTCTGTGGCGAGTAATTCATCTTCTGTCTTCCCAAATGCTTTCCACTATCTACAAAAGCACAAGTCAAGAGCATTATGGAATACTCTCCTCTTGCCTGGATGATTTCAGCTCCAATAACAATGAACTTGTCAACACCAATAACAAAAACAACCTATTTAATTAGCACCTGATCCACCATCCTGAATATTCATTCCCTCCAACACAGGCAGAATATGCACCATCTTCAAATTAAACTTCAGTAACTTGTTAAAGCTTTATCTGCAGCACTTCCCAATATTTGTTACATCTACCACCTAGAATGAGAAAAGTGGCAGGTGATCTCCACCACAAAAATTCCCGATGGTTTAAGAGGCTGATTCATCACCAACTTCTCAATAGAGATGGGCTTGAAATGCTGCCCTTGCTGGTGATGTGCACATCCTATTAGAGATTAAAAACAAAGAACTACTTTTAATAAATTTACTGTTCAATTGAGAGGCAGCAAAATCAAAATGATGCAAGATTAAAGGAGTTAAATAAATGCAACATTTTGACTTACTGGCAAACACAAATAGGAGGACAACCCAGTATATCCTTTCTCATTTGTTAATTTCTTCCCTGAGAAAGTATAAATGGACTAGCTTCCTGAACCATAGGAGTTTTTGTGGTGAAAATATCCTCCAGAAGGAACCATTTTTTTTTATTTCCAATTCATTACCCTAAATGGAGACGCGAGAGACTGCAGATGCTGGAAATCTGGAGCAACACACAAAATGCTGGAGAAACTCAGCAGGTCAGGCAGCATCTACGGAAGGAAATGGATAGTCGATATTTCGGGTTGAGACCCCCTCATATGGACTAGTCTACGAGCAGAGTTGCTCTGGTACACTCATAGTTTCAAGCTGATTCTTGTTCTAGAGAACTTGCTTCTTCCTACCCAACTCTACTTTTTCTCTTCTCGTCCAGCCTCTTCCCACTTATATTTGTCCTGTCCAATGCTGCCTCTTCTCTGGAACCTAAAAACAAGTTTCTTAACTCTTTCTAGTTCTGAAGAAAGGTCATTAACCCAAAATATTAAAGATACTTTTCCCCCCTCCCCCCACCGTTACTGCCTGACCCGCTGAGCATTTCTAACATTTTCTGCTTTATGCATACCCTACATCTTTCATGAATGTTTAAAAACATAAAATGCAGTGGCATGATAACAAAGTTTGCATATGGCATACAAATTGTCCATGTGGTCAACAGGACGAAAGCTTTCAACTTCAAGAGGATAAAGTATGGCGAAGAAGAGAGAGGGGAGAAAGAAATCTTCAGAACAAGATTTGACTTTTTAAAAAACCTCCTTGCTGACTTAAGACATTTGCTGAGATAAAACACGTTTGAAGCCATAGTCCAATTCTGCAGGTTGAGGTGTACTTTAAGTTGCTTTTAGATTGGGTTAATTTACTATCTGGCATGGATTGGAATTAATATATATTAATCCAAAATTATCCAATAGAAAACAATCCAATATCAACCAAATTCTCTCTCAACATATTGATGGTGCACTTTTTAAAGCCCATTTTGAATTTATGCAGATTAGAATCATTGAACATTCCTGCTGCAAAAGGCAGCTATTCTGTCCTTCATGTCCATGCTAGTTGAAAAGAGCTAACCCAGCCTAATCCCAATTTGGTCAGAAAAGTAGCAAATGGAATTTAATCCAGGTAAATGCAAAATAATGCATCAAGGCAAGAGAATACAAAATAAATGGAAGGAGATTGAGGAGAACTTTGGAGTGCATGTTCACAAATCCTTAAAAGGCAGCAGGACAGAGAGACAATGTGGTTAAAAGGACATGTGAGATTTTTTAAATTAGTGATGACAGAACATAACAGAGAAATTACATTACAATTGTATGTTTGTTCGGCCACAGCTCGAATATTGTGTACAGTCCTGGTTGTCACATTACAGCAAAGATGTGATTCTATTGGAAAGGGTACAGAAAAGATTTTATGAGGATGTTGCCATGACTGGAAAACTTTACTCAAGAGGAAAGATTGGCTAGATGGAGTTATTTTCTTTGGAACGAGGGTTGAGGGGAGAGATAGGGAGGAGATGCGAACTAAAAATCTAAGAGGCCTAGATAAAGTAAGGGGGACCCTTTTCTCTTAACTGAAGGATTATAAATTTTAGGTAAATTGCAGGAATGATTACAGGGGGAGGTAAAAGACTTTCCAGCCCAGAATGTGGTAGGAGCCTGGAAATCTTGATCTGAAAGGATGGAAAAATCCAGTGCTGGAAGGTAAGATTAGACCGGGTTAGTTCTTTTCAACTAACATGGACATGAAGGGCAGAATAGCCTCCTTTCGCAGCAAGAATGTTCAATGATTCTAATCTGTAGCAATTCAAAATGGGCTTTAAAAATTGTACCATGTCGAGAAAGAATTTGTATTAGATAATTTTGGATCACTATTATATATTAATTCCAATCTGTGCCGGATAGTAAATTAACCCAATCTAAAAGCAACTCAAATTACACTTCAACCTGCAGAATTTGACTGTGGCTTCAAACGCGTTTCATCTCAGCAAGGAGGTTTTAAACAAAAACTCTTGTTCTGAAGATTTTTTTCTCCCCTCCCTCCTCTTCCCCCACCCCTTCCACCGAACACACACCCCTCGTGTCTGGTACATGGAGATCAGTTGACAAACTAGAATCAAAAAGCTTAAAAAGGTGAATGCGAGCGGCAGCTGACATCACTTGTTCCTATACAGACTTGCATTGCAATGTTCTGCCTCTATCACGCACCAGTGAAACAAAAGGGTGCAAATTAATCCTCAACCGCGTTCCTTTTACATCCCGGATACCGACAATTGTCAAAAAATAAACTGACAAATAAAATAACCGAAAGTTGTATTCAGCCAAATGACAACTTGATTTTGAAGAAGTGCTCCAAATAGCAAGAGTTTATATTCTATAATATTTAGAAGAGTTGTTTTGGGGGATGGGGGGGGGGGGGGTGGTGGTGGTTTAAGACGAAAAGAGAAGTCAAAACGTCCAGAAAACAACTGCTCGAGTTGCAAGGTTTCCCAGCTTTGCTGCAAGTGCATGAGGACGCCAACGGGGTTAGACAACTTTAGCAAATTACCTCATTTCAAATTTAAAAACCATAAAGTACGTCAAATAACTTTAACGCAACAGGCGCGAAACTCCATCGCTTCCTTTTAGAGTGCAAGGGTGGAACAGGAGAAGTGGGCTGCGTGTGCGCACAGAAGCAGCCCTCCAGCCCTCTCTGCCGGGCGGTGCACCGCAGCGGCGATGGGCGGCAGCGCCGGCGTCCGGGAGCGACTCCGGCTGAACTCGCTGACCGAAGGCCCGGCTCCACACACCGGAACAGGTCGGACCTGCCACACACACACACACACAAAGAAACTTGCGCTGCACATTTTCCGCTGTAAGCAAATGCAAGCAACGCGGTCCCACCCACCTCCCCACGTTCATTGAAGTTTCTCCGATCCGAGGACTTTTGGAAGCAGTCTGATGGAAGTTTTAAAATTTCGGCTTACTTCCGGCTACATATCATATCGCACTTGTAATTTGATACCAGCTGATCCGCAGCCCGGGGTTGCGAGAGGATGCGGGAAGTAGCAAGTTCTCGCCCCAATTAAACTCAACAACAAAATTCCAGGCAAAATGTTAAGTTGTGCAATCAGAGGGCACTGCATTTGTCACGTTGGGTAACTCAACTTCTTATCCCGGTTGCAGCACCCCAAGCGTGACCCTGGATACATTTATTCCCGGACTTTGATGACAGTTTGACCTCGCAGAAGTGTTCTGCACCGAACAAAGCCCTTTTGAAGTGTAAACATTGTTCACAAGTTCCATCGTATGGAAAATGGTAGCCAATTAGCACGCAAGCAGCTCCCACAAATTGCAAGTTTAAGGTAATGTCACCGATCCGAAAGACAAATACAGGCCAGGGCACGTGGGATAATTCTGCACTTTGGCATAGTGATGGGATCTTCCATGTTCATTCGAGGCCACAGAGGGGCCTTGGTTTAACATCTCATCTGGAAGCTAGCACTGGAACACTTCAGTATTGTGCCGTAATGTTGGAGGTGGGATCTGAACACACAACATTCCAACACAGCAAAAGAAACTTTTAATCACCAAGCAAAAAAAAACAAGAAAAATGTTTAGAATAATAAACATTTATATAATAATGAACAATGATGAATATTTAGAGTAAGAAAAGCAGAATTTTCTTTCCCACTCTACTGTTCAAGTCAACTACCTTTAAGAGAAATAAAGGACTGCAGATGCTGGAATCTAGATGAAAAGCACTATGATGTTGGAGGAACTCAGCAGGCCAGGCAGCATCCGTGGAGAAAAGCAGGCGGTCAACGTTTAAGGGTCCTGACCAGAAATGTTGACCGCCTGCTTTTCTTCACGGATGCTGTCTGGCCTGCTGAGTTCCTCCAGCATCATAGTGTTTCTCATTTACCTTTATTTAAGCAAGTTTATATATTTTAAGGCTCATGGGAGAGGAGGAAGGAAAGGGAAATTTTTTTTTAAATGGGCAATTTGACAATCTGGATTCCTCAAATGAATATTCTACACATCTGAAAAATAATAATTATTTTCTCTCATAGCTAGGCATTAAAAACGAGTATACATTCAAGTAGTACAAATGGCTTGTTGGGATTTTTAAGCAATTGTTGCATTCAATTCAAAAAGTGTTTTTTGTAAAAATAGGATAATGCCCTCTTCTCTGCTGCTACCTAACAGAGTCCCACAACACCAGGTTCAGGAGCAGCTCTTTCCTATAACCGTAGGGTTCTTGAACAGACCTGCACAACCCTAATCCTACCTCAGCAATGGAACACTACGGACCACCTCTTGCACTATCGCAGACTTGCTTCTAATCGTGTTTGTGCACAGTTTTCACTGTCTTGTAAAATTTATGTACAATCAACATTCTGTGTTGTCTGAATCTATGTGCCTGTGATGCTGCTGCTGCAAGTTTTACAGTACCTGTACCTCACCGTACTTGTGCATATGACAATAAACACTTGTATGTTTAAGCCCAGTTTCTCTGCAAAAGGATTGGCTTCCATTTGTGCACAACCAAAATCAGGACTAATTGTCTGGAATTACCAAATTCAAAACTCTTTCCAAGTATTCCCCCAGGTCACCTTTTACCCCAAAATTGATTTTACAAAATTATCTGGTCAGTTGCCTCATTGCCACTTGCTGTACATTAGCTTTCAAGGGCAAGCACTTGATTCATTGGCTGTCAAAAACTCTGGGTGGAGGATGTAAAATTCACCATATATATATGGGTCTAACTTCATGGGATTGGGCACATGTGATGGGAGCATTACTGCAAGGTGCACACTTAAACACCAACCCTTAAATGGTCCTTGAGAAGGGCTGCAGCCAGTCTTCTTGAACTGCTGTTTCTTGTATGGTGAAGATGCTCCCCATTGCTGCTAGTTAGAGAGTACCCACTGAATATGAAGGTTTCAGGGAACTTTCTAGGTGGTGATATTCTAATCTGCCTGCTTCCCATGTCATGGGAATTTACAACACAGGAAACTATTCAGCCCATCATAATCATGCAGGGCAAAAGTGAGCTTAGTTTTTCTCCTCCACTTCACAGCTCTTGGTCCAGAGCCCTGCAGGTTATGATTATTGAGTACTCATCCAGTCACCCAAGTCCGAGGTGGCAGAGGTTGTGGATTTGGAGGCTAGGTGTATTGCTGTAGAGCATTTTGTAAATGGCACACATTGTAACGGGGTGGAGACAGTAAATGTGTGTAATTGTGCCTGGACCCATCCAGGCAAGTGGAGAGTATTTCAATCCTTGAAGTGCTCCATAAGTAGTCAAATGACAGGCAAGGATTCACACCCCACAAAATAACCAGCCACATCTCTGTTCATAGAGTATCTGTGGAGCTGGTCCTGTTTAGCTTCTGGTATTTGGTTATGCCCAGGTCCTTGGAAATGAAGATTCAGCAATGGCATGGAACGCTAAAGGCAGATGGTTAGACACTGCCCTGTTGGCGACTGTTATCATTGATATTTGTGCCATTGCCAATTATTAGCCAGCCCCCGAATATTGTTGTATGCAGGCATGGACTGCTTCCTTATCTGAAAATTTGTGAATAGAACTGAACACTGTACAATCAGCAATAATCGCTAGCTTTGATAGCTGACAAAGGGAAGGTGAATGATAAAGCAGCTGAAAATGGTCACACTTAAGACAATACTCAGAGGAGCATCTGCAGTAATGTCCTGGAGTGCAAAATGACTGGCTTCCAATAACCAAGATCAGCATCTCATTGTAGATACAACTCCAATGTGAAGAGATTTCTCCTCAATTCCCATTGTCTAGGTTTTATCAGGGCATCTTCATGCTATTTCCAATCAAATTCTATTTTATGATGGGGGAAAACCCCAAGGAACAGCTTTGTATATATATAAAAACTCAAAAATTACAATCTAACATTTTCTGGTACCAGTGATTATAACTGTACAAACACTAACATGCAGATTTCAGTTTCATCTGTTCTCACAGTATTACCAATAAGCTGTCTAAGGTGACTGCATTGCTGTTGTGCAGGTCATAAACTAGTTGTCTGTAGAATGACCAAATAAAACTTCAGTGGCATTACTTTAAACAAGACAGATATTCTTTGGCAACTCTGTTAATGTGTTAAGGACAGGTGATTAAAGGTCATCAAAAACATACCTGCTGCTCTTAGGCAATTGGGTATGCTAAAGGTATATTTGAGCAAGCTGTTTTGAATTCTGGAATAAAATGACTACTTCAAATGAGATACTGTTGAGATTCAGTTTGTTCTGCAAATTAAGGCAGTTTTCCTCTTAAATACAAAGTGTGTATGTAATTGTTATAAGATCAGGTCAGGTTCTTGGCAGAAAACACATCTATTAGAGCAACAGTGCCTCAATCTGATTACTGATGCATCAACAAGAACTTATCTATTCCAAGTGACAATATTTACTATTCAAAGGTTGGGAAGTGTCTTTGGGACATGTTTGAATACAATGTCCATGCAAGTTCAGATTAACCTAAAATGGGCTTCAAACTAGATTAAAACCAAATATTTATAATAAGCCAATGTTGATTATGTTCTGTTACAACCGCCCACATTGAGGCATAGCAAAAGAAAACAAAAACAGCTGCAAGTGCAGCTGACAGAATAATTTATATTGACATTTTTAATGTTTGCTTAACATGGATGGCACTGTGTACAGCCAGTAGAGCTGCTGCCTCACAGCGCCAGAAATCTGGGTTCAATCCCGACTCTGCGTGGAGTTGGCACGTTCTTCATGACCCCATGGGTTTCCTCTGGGTGCTCCGGTTGCCTCCCACATTCCAAAAACATGTTAACTGGCCACTGTAAATTGACACTTGTATGTGAATGGTAAAATCGGGGGGAACTGATGAGAATGTGGGGAGAATAAAAAAATTGAATTAATGTAGGATTTGTGTAAATGGGTGGTTGATGGTTGGCATGGACTCAGTGGGCCGAAGGGCCTGTTTTGTGCTTCATCTCTCTATAAAATCTTGAACATCATCCATAAAGTAAAGGATACAAGCCTAGTGTTAACCAATATTCAGAATCCATTTACTGTAACCTCAAAGATGGCCACCCAACCTCAACCCTGGCTCACAAGATGACTCCATCGTTAATAATGAACATGTTTCATACCTGCATTTTATATGCACAGGAGGAAGTCAGTCAGCCTACTGTAGCTCTTTGCAATGGCAAATATTATTTCAGTTTTCCACTCTTCTTATAATCTGACACCTTCCTTCTAAATATTTATTCAGCTTCCCTCAAGAAGATGCAATAATCTTAAAGGAGGTGGTCAAGGATTTTCCTTACAATCAAACTCCTCCAAAAGTTAGATCTTCTCTTGGACTTTTGTTCCAATGAACAGCTCTGGTACCTTAAGAATTTTCTCACTGTTATAGTTTGCCACCCCTGGTGATTCTATTCTTTATGCCCACCGTGACTTTAGTAAATGGAGTTTTAACTTGCACAGTAGTGGAACAATGGGGTAACCAGATGTTTTAGTTCCTTTTATTTTTAATCTACACACTAACTTTAAACACATTTTCTAATTAATCGTCTGAATGTGAGCATCATTGGCAAAGCTGGTATCTCCAGTAATTGTCAAAAGTGCCAGTAGATCTTCTTGAGTCATCCCAGACTATGTAATGAAGGAATTACTGAAACAATGTAGTTGGATGCTATTTTCAACCCAGTGACAATGAACTTAAAAACCAATATGTCCATTCCCAGATGGTGTTTCCACATTTCCCATTTTATGGAAAGGTCCTAAATGAAATCCTGACTAATTGAAACTTCTCTTCCTCCTGCCAACCAACATGTGCAAGAGGTTTCAAACTGCAGTGCTATAGGTCATTATCACATTTCTTTCTTTGTTATTGAAGTCAGCACAATGCCAGACTTTCAACTACTTTTTTCCTCCTCCTCCCCCCACCCCACAAAAAAAATATCAATTGTACCTTTTCCTGATTGGAAAGATCCAACCAGGTTAGTAACTCAGTCAAAGTAATCAATCATAAAATTGACCCAGGGAATTCACAACCTTAGTTGCATAAATTTAGGCGATCACTACTTTGCATCTCCACTGTGCAAAGCCAGCATCAGACTATATCCTATATATTTAAATTCATATCCTATTCAGGAGAAAATATGAGATTTGTGAAGAACTTCTGTACCAGTGTAAGTAAAGCTGTTCACAATAAGTTCTAAGAAAAAGCACTGTGATGTTTGAAAAGTACATTTTCAGTTAGGGATTTAACTTTCAAGTACTGTACCTTTACATGAAATAATATAGGGTTTTATTTAAATGTATAATTTCTGGTGTATTTGAAATGTAACTGTCAGATGCTGTCCATACATCACAAAACACCTCAGAAGATCAAAAAGACAGTCTCAATCGGGTTGGTCAGAGCCTTTTGGAATGGAGCTGGATCACAGTGGGATGGGGGGAAAAGAGGGAATTATTCGACATTATAGTGGAATATCAAGGTTTTCAGTTAACATTTAGAGCATGGGTACTTCACAGCCTGGAGAGATTAAGAAACAAACTAGGGAGATGGAGTGAGACAAAGCAGTAGAGCAGCTGGTTCATGAAAAGGAGAATTATAGAGTAGTGAAATTAGAGACTATAATTACCTAAATTTTGATTGGAATAATGTCAGAGTGAAGGGAAAGGACAACAAGAAATTTCTTGAAATGTATTCAGGGAAATGTCCTTATCAGCACATTCCTGGTCTGGCTAAGGAGGCATTGCAGATTCTGGTGCTAGGGAATGAGATTGGCCAAATGCAAGTGAGAGATCATCATATGATTAAATTTCAAATGGTAATGGACAAATGCAAGAAACAACTGAAAATACAATCTCTGAACTGGAAGAGGGCTAACTCCAACAGCATCAAAGAGGGATCTAGTGAGGGTAAAATGCAACTGACAGCAAAAATGGCAAGAAAAAAAATAGGGGATCTTAAAGGAGATTTACAGGACAGGATAGATACATTCCCACAAAATGAGAAGCAAGGAGCCAGGGCTCTTTGGATGACAATCGAGATCGAGACTATGCAAAATAAAAAGAATGCATAAGTGACTACTTGGTGAGGAGGGAAACAAAGAAATCAGACAGTGCGATGAGAGTGGATGTGTAGTGGCAAAAAGGACTGGCATAGAGGTACGAGAATAGAATGATTGGCAACATAAAAGAGAACTCAAAGCTCTTTTGATGGCATGTGGGTAACGGTGAGGTGGGACCTATCAGGGAAAGAGGGGCAGTCTAAGGCGAGAATACAAGAACACTTTGTATCAGCATTAGCCAAGACAGAAAATGCTGACAAAATACCTCTACCAATTTACTTCTCCAGTAATGGATGGGGTGAAAATTGATGTACCAGTACTGTACTGTACCAGTAAAGGCCGGCTATGCTTAGAGTCACTTGGTCTGGATGGCTTGCATCCAAGTTGCTAAATGATGTGTGGGTAGAAATTTTTCAATCTTTCCTAGAAACGGGGGAAATATTGTTATGTTTAGGCAGGATGCTGACTTAAGAGGCATTCTGTCATAATCCCATAGATGGTAGCTTTGCATCATTGGCTCCTTAGCCAAGCACATACACCAAATGTCTGAACTGGTGGTTCCTCTTATACTGCACAGGATTACTATTGCAACTATGATAAAGTGGCAAATGTGACATCCTGGTTCAAAACAAGAAGTCTTGTGACTTCAAGCCATTTAAACATCACTGGTGGGTAAGGTTTCCGAAATAATAGTTGGGGGAGAAAAAGAGAAAAAAACATTACCAGGCAAACGTGGAGAGCCAGCACAGAATTGTAAAACCATCCTAATTGAACTTTTTGATGAAGTAACTGAAAAAAGATTGACAAAAGGATTGCAGTTGGTTTTGTCAACATAGTGCATAGCAAAATCTATGTAAAAGACTACTTAACTAAATTTAATAGGGGTCTCAATATCAGCTTGGTTAAAAAATTGGCTCATGGACAGGATGCAGTGATGTATAGTAAAAGGTGGTGTTCCAGACTAAAGGACATCAGTAATAGGATCCTTTTTTTAAAAAAGTATTGATATAAAAATGACCCAGATACTCAACTACAGAGTAAAATTTCCAAAT